>NW_017619658.1:17500-20000 GCF_001879475.1 Ipomoea nil | reverse complement strand
CCGTTTCGCAACTTTCCGCAACCTCGGCACACCCGTACCGCAACTTTCCGCAACCTCGGCACCCCCGTACCGCAACTTTCCGCAACCTCGGCACACCCGTACCGCAACTTTCCGCAACCTCGGCGCCCTCGTACCGCATAAGTCCGCAACCTCGGCACACCCGTACCGCAACTTTCCGCAACCTCGGCACACCCGTACCGCAACTTTCCGCAACCTCGGCACCCCCGTACCGCAACTTTCCGCAACCTCGGCACCCCCGTACCGCAACTTTCCGCAACCTCGGCACCCCCGTACCGCAACTTTCCGCAACCTCGGCACACCCGTACCGCAACTTTCCGCAACCTCGGCCACCCCGTTCCGCAACTTTCCGCAACCTCGGCACCCCCGTACCGCATAAGTCCGCAACTTGGGCACCCTCGTACCGCAACTTTCCGCAACTTGGGCACCCTCGTACCGCAACTTTCCGCAACTTGGGCACCCTCGTACCGCAACTTTCCGCAACTTGGGCACCCTCGTACCGCATAATTCCGCAACCTCGGCACCCCCGTTCCGCATAAGTCCGCAACTTGGGCACCCTCGTACCGCATAATTCCGCAACCTCGTTTCCCCGTTCCGCATAAGTCCGCAACTTGGGCACCCTCGTACCGCAACTTTCCGCAACTTGGGCACTCTCGTACCGCAACTTTCCGCAACTTGGGCACTCTCGTACCGCAACTTGGGCACCCTCGTACCGCATAATGCCGCAACCTCGGCACCCTCGTTCCGCATAAGTCCGCAACTTGGGCACCCTCGTACCGCATAAGTCCGCAACCTCGGCACCCTCGTTCCGCATAAGTCCGCAACTTGGGCACCCTCGTACCGCATAAGTCCGCAACCTCGGCACCCTCGTACCGCATAATTCCGCAACTAAAGCACCCTCGTACCGCATAAGTCCGCAACCTCGGCACCCTCGTACCGCATAATTCCGCAACTTGGGCACCCTCGTACCGCATAAGTCCGCAACCTCGGCACCCTCGTACCGCATAATTCCGTAACCTCGGCACCCTCGTTCCGCATAAGTCCGCAACTTGGGCACCCTCGTTCCGCACAAGTCCGCAACTTGGGCACCCTCGTACCGCATAATGCCGCAACCTCGGCACCCTCGTTCCGCATAAGTCCGCAACTTGGGCACCCTCGTACCGCATAAGTCCGCAACCTCGGCACCCTCGTACCGCATAATTCCGCAACTTGGGCACCCTCGTACCGCATAAGTCCGCAACCTCGGCACCCTCGTACCGCATAATTCCGCAACTTGGGCACCCTCGTACCGCATAAGTCCGCAACCTCGGCACCCTCGTACCGCATAATTCCGCAACTTGGGCACCCTCGTACCGCATAAGTCCGCAACCTCGGCACCCTCGTACCGCATAATTCCGTAACCTCGGCACCCTCGTTCCGCATAAGTCCGCAACTTGGGCACCCTCGTTCCGCACAAGTCCGCAACTTGGGTACACTCGTACCGCATAATTCCGCAACCTCGGCACCCTTGTTCCGCATAAGTCCGCAACTTAGGCACCCTCGTACCGCATGAGTCCGCAACTTAGGCACCCTCGTACCGCATGAGTCCGCAACTTAGGCACCCTCGTACCGCATGAGTCCGCAACTTAGGCACCCTCGTACCGCATGAGTCCGCAACTTAGGCACCCTCGTACCGCATGAGTCCGCAACTTAGGCACCCTCGTACCGCATGAGTCCGCAACTTAGGCACCCTCGTACCTCATCAGTCCGCAACTTGGCACACTCGTTCCGCATGAGTCCGCAACTTAGGCACACTCGTTCCGCATATGCCCGCAACGTAGGCACACTCGTTCCGCATATGCCCGCAACGTAGGCACACCCGTTCCGCATAAGGCCGCAACTTCGGCACACTCGTTCCGCATAAGTCCGCAACTTAGGCACCCTTGTTCCGCACAAGTCCGCAACTTCGGCACACTCGTTCCGCAACTGTCCGCAAGTTAGGCACCCTTGCTCCGCATGAGTCCGCAACTGTCCGCAACTTAGGCACCCTCGTTGCGCAACTTAGGCACACTCGTTCCGCAACTGTCCGCAAGTTAGGCACCCTTGCTCCGCATAAGTCCGCAACTGTCCGCAACTTAGGCACCCTCGTTGCGCAACTTAGGCACCATCGTCCTGCATGAGTCCTCAACTTAGGCACACTCGTTCCGCATATGCCCGCAACGTAGGCACCATCGTTCCGCATAAGTCCGCAACATAGGCACGCTAGTTCCGCACAAGTCCGGCACTTAGGCACGCTCGTTCCGCACAAGTCCGCTACTTAGGCACACTCGTTCCGCATGAGTCCGCAACTTAGGCACACTCGTTCCGCATGAGTCCGCAACTTAGGCACACTCGTTCCGCATATGCCCGCAACGTAGGCACACTCGTTCCGCATATGCCCGCAACGTAGGCACACTCGTTCCGCATATGCCCGCAACGTAGGCACGCTCGTTCCGCACAAGTC
>NW_017619657.1:20000-22500 GCF_001879475.1 Ipomoea nil | reverse complement strand
CCGTCTCCGTCCGGTGCGCCGCCCCGCCTTGCGACTCCGATGGGTCTATGCCGGTCCCCAATAATACGTACGAGCGGCGGGAACACTCGTACGAGGCCTACGGACGAGGGGGGCCCGTCCCAACACGTTCCGAAAAAAGTCGACCGGCACCTCAACTACCATACCCCCCCTATAGTAGTTAAAAAAAAAAAAACCCCAGTGACAGCAGTAGACACGGTTTGTCCCGTAAATCACACGGTCATTTCGGGTGGTTCCGTGCATTTTTTTTCAAATGTTATTGCATGGTCCTTTAGTTTAGAGCATTTTAACAATGCTTGGTAAATTTCAAAGCGTTTGGATGATTATTTCATTGAAAACGACGATGTCCAAATTTATGCCCAGCTGTCCGCAAAGTTCCTTGTCTGACTTAGCCAAGTACTTGGATTGTTGGGAATGTGAGAGGAATATATGGCATATCGTTTGCCTCACTAATTAAATAGTACAATAAGCTCTAAAACAAATGTATATGCCATTTTGGCACGAGAACGACGTAAAACGACATAGGCCAAGGCATAACACAGAACCGTCGTAAAAGTACTGGGGTGGCAGGCGGGTAAACCTCTGTTGCGTGATATTTTCCGCATCCGTCCGCAACTGTGCGCAATTTGGGCGCCCTCGTTCCGCATAAGTCCGCAACCTCGGCACCCTCGTTCCGCATAAGTCCGCAACCTCGGCACCCCCGTTCCGCATAAGTCCGCAACTTGGGCACCCTCGTACCGCAACTTTCCGCAACCTCGGCACCCTCGTACCGCAACTTTCCGCAACCTCGGCACCCTCGTACCGCAACTTTCCGCAACCTCAGCACACCCGTACCGCAACTTTCCGCAACCTCGGCACACCCGTTCCGCATAAGTCCGCAACCTCGGCACCCCCGTACCGCAATTTTCCGCAACTTGGGCACTCTCGTACCGCATAAGTCCGCAACTTGGGCACCCTCGTACCGCAACTTTCCGCAACCTCGGCACCCCCGTACCGCAATTTTCCGCAACCTCGGCCCACCCGTACCGCAACTTTCCGCAACCTCGGCCCACCCGTACCGCAACTTTCCGCAACCTCGGCACCCCCGTACCGCAATTTTCCGCAACGTCGGCCCACCCGTACCGCAATTTTCCGCAACGTCGGCCCACCCGTACCGCAACTTTCCGCAACCTCGGCACCCCCGTACCGCAACTTTCCGCAACCTCGGCACCCCCGTACCGCAACTTTCCGCAACCTCGGCCCACCCGTACCGCAACTTTCCGCAACCTCGGCACACCCGTACCGCAACTTTCCGCAACCTCGGCACACCCGTACCGCAACTTTCCGCAACCTCGGCACCCTCGTACCGCATAAGTCCGCAACCTCGGCACCCTCGTACCGCATAAGTCCGCAACCTCGGCACCCTCGTACCGCATAAGTCCGCAACCTCGGCACCCTCGTACCGCATAAGTCCGCAACCTCGGCACCCTTGTACCGCATAAGTCCGCAACCTCGGCACCCTCGTTCCGCATAAGTCCGCAACTTGGGCACCCTCGTACCGCAACTTTCCGCAACTTGGGCACTCTCGTACCGCAACTTTCCGCAACTTGGGCACTCTCGTACCGCAACTTTCCGCAACTTGGGCACCCTCGTACCGCAACTTTCCGCAACTTGGGCACCCTCGTACCGCATAATTCCGCAACCTCGGCACCCTCGTTCCGCATAAGTCCGCAACCTCGGCACCCTCGTACCGCATAATTCCGCAACCTCGGCACCCTCGTACCGCATGAGTCCGCAACTTAGGCACCAACGTTGCGCATAAGCCCGCAACTTAGGCACCCTCGTTCCGCATAAGTCCGCAACTTAGGCACCCTCGTACCCCATAAGTCCGCAACTTGGGCACACTCGTTCCGCATGAGCCCGCAACGTAGGCACACTCGTTCCGCACAAGTCCGGCACTTAGGCACACTCGTTCCGCATGAGTCCGCAACTTAGGCACGCTCGTACCCCATAAGTCCGCAACTTGGGCACACTCGTTCCGCATGAGCCCGCAACGTAGGCACACTCGTTCCGCACAAGTCCGGCACTTAGGCACACTCGTTCCGCATGAGTCCGCAACTTAGGCACACTCGTTCCGCATATGCCCGCAACGTAGGCACACTCGTTCCGCATGAGTCCGCAACGTAGGCACGCTACTTCGGCACACTCGTTCCGCACAAGTCCGCAACTTCGGCACACTCGTTCCGCAACTGTCCGCTACTTAGGCACACTCGTTCCGCAACTGTCCGCAACTTAGGCGCACTCGTTCCGCATGAGTCCGCAACTTAGGCACACTCGTTCCGCATATGCCCGCAACGTAGGCACACTCGTTCCGCATATGCCCGCAACGTAGGCACGCTCGTTCCGCACAAGTCCGCAACTTAGGCACGCTCGTTCCGCACAAGTCCGCAACTTAGGCACGCTCGTTCCGCACAAGTCCGATACTTAGGCACACTCGTTCCGC
>NW_017619655.1:0-190278 GCF_001879475.1 Ipomoea nil | reverse complement strand
CTGGCCGCCTAGGCGTCCGCCTAGCACCTAATTCGGCCGCCTAGCGCCTAACTCGGCCGATTACGCGAGTGAACTCGTCAATTTCTGTCGAGTTAGCCGAGTTAACCCCGCCGACTCGACCTTGCTAATTTTTTTCATTTATATGACATATATATATATATATGTGTGTGTGTGTGTGTGTG
The DNA here is from genome assembly GCF_001879475.1 of Ipomoea nil. Taxonomy (NCBI): domain Eukaryota; kingdom Viridiplantae; phylum Streptophyta; class Magnoliopsida; order Solanales; family Convolvulaceae; genus Ipomoea; species Ipomoea nil. Next base: position 190,096 of record NW_017619655.1, on the reverse strand, counting down.
TGTGTGTGTGTGTGTGTGTGTGTGTAATATGACATATATGCACCTACACATGTGCACTGTTTTCATTATTTCAGTTAGCCGCCTAAGCGACCGCCTAGGCCGCTTAGGCCCCGCTATACCGTCTAGGGGCTAGGCGCTACTCTACCGCCCGACTAGCGCCTAGCGCCTATTGCAACCATGACATTTTTTAATGAAGTTATGTGTAGTCTACTATGTCATCCTGAACATTATTAATCTGAACTGATATTAATTTTCAGCAGTTTATCTTCTTTTTTTTTTTTTTTTTTTTTTTTTTTTTTCCTGTTTCTCTATTTAAAGTCGTCATACCTAGACAAGGTGCATGTTAGAGGAGAGATAGTCAGAAAGTGAATTCCTACAATCACTTCATGGACTTCAAGCGATTTGAGAGCAAGGGTCAAGGTTGAAAGAAACATAGGCGGCTTTGATGGGGAAAGTTGTTGAATACATCCCAGTTGCACAGCAGCCACCACCTCAGGAACTGCCACAAGGTCAAGAAGTTGAAAAGGTCACCAAAGCATTGAAGAAAATGACCGCAAGCATTATGGAGTTTGGTGAGGTCATGGCAGGGGTTGGGGCAAACACCTCTGTCGTTGATATTATAAAGAATGTATACAGCAACTTATCCACCAATGCAAACCTCACGCCAAGCCCGGATCCAACCCCACCAGAGAGCCTGCTACGTGATGATGATATATACAACCAGCCAAGTTTCTTGGATGCAGTTGCTGAACTTGAAGCGGCATTCATGGCTACATTGAAGAACATGTCGACTGCTGACATACCTGCACCCACATTTCATCTGCTAACGCCAATTGGCCGTGATGCTACTACACCAAACATTCTTGAAGAAGCACCAACAAATGCAACTCCACCCGAAACAACACCACCTCCACACGCACCAACATCAGAACCACAAGCAGCATTTGCACCAACATCAACAGCAACACTATCAGCAGTGTAACACCCCGAAATTTTTAAAATTTTAAAACTTATATAATAAAGGTGAATTCTCATTAAATCCCAAAATCAAACATAAGAGTGTGGGGTGCTATGCCACATCTGAGCTGGAGAACTCAGATGCACAGGCTAACTAACTAAAATCCTCAATACAAATGTCAATACATAATCATGGCACGCAGGCCGAAGGGAAACTAACTAATCTATGCTTCGGATCTCTAACGCGCTCCGGGTCTATTCATCGGTGCCTGAAAGCCCAATATATCTGTTCAGCGAATGATGCTGGTAACCCACTCCAACGCGTTGAAATACATTATAGATAGATATATATAGATATATGAGCCATTTTGAAGCAGGAAGATATATACTTAAGAGACTCTAGCTTTAAAAACCAGGAATAGACTCAGCAAATAGAGGCAAACACAATAATCAATGATAACAGTTAAGTAGAGACAACCATCATAAAGAATATGCATCTAAGGTCACAGATCACTTTCAAATCAATCATATCATCATCCAATCATCATTCGTGTCACACGAGCACACTTTGTTGGCCGCCACGGGACCAATCGCATGCCCCGAACATGAAGGGTTAGTGCATATAGCACTAACACGGCCCCACAGCACCCTACCTCATACCGTAGCATGAAGGGAGTTGATCGCAACCGACCCTATAGAACCGCTGACGAACTTAGCGGCGGATCACAGTCCTACACACCGCTGACGCGCTCAGTCGGTGGACTGTGATCCACTTTACAAGGGGGGGACTACGATCCTACACACCGTTGACGGCACAGTCGGTGGATTGTAGCGGGTCAAGCCCTACACACCCGCTGAGGGACTCAGTCGGTGGGCGATGATCCTCGGAGACTACGACCTTACACACCGCTGGCCCATCACTCGGTGGATCGCAACTAGCCGTAGCCCTACACACGCCTGATTGCTCATTCGGTGGACTACAGCCTGCCTCGGGCTTATTGGCCCTAACACACCGCCCTGGCGCGTCCAGGTCGGTGGGTCATAGCACACGAGGCCCATGTGGACCGCAGCCCAAGAAGTGAATCACTGACCGCAGCCAGGAGAATAAACCGCAGCTCATATGTAACCAAACAGTGGACCGCAACCCTATATAATATTTATATACCTGACCGATCGCCAACCGGCCTGGTTAACAGTTGGGATGGTTCTCAACCCCATCCAACTGCCCGTATAGCCAATTTGATCGCAACCAAAATTGGGGAATCATGCATCACATAACACATAATAGCACATTGGGAAGGGAGAGACACATAAATAAGCTTACGTGTGATCATTCACATACTAAGAATAGTCCTAAGGGGTTCATACGACTTCCACCTAGGTCAACGGGTTACTGATTCAACTAGCATGCGATTCCTAAGACTCTTTTATCCTACGAACGGTACCGAAATATCAAACTAGACTCAAGTACGACAAACGGGGTCCGTTGGGACACCACGGGGAATGGGGAACATCAAAACGGGGAAGCCAAAGACCCGGGATGGGTGACAAACCAGCGGTAGCCGGTGGGTGGAGGGCCACCCGCCGGCGACAACTTCCGGGGCAGCGGGTGCCCGGCGGGCAGACGACTGCCCGCTGCCTGGCGGTCTCACTTTGGGCAGCGGGTAGGTGGCGGGTACCCCTACCCCCACCTACCCCCCACTGACTCTTTTATCAAATACTCGTCCCGGGATCCTTTGTGGAACCCGAAACCATGCTTAGACACTTTTAAACGCAATTAACGACACCACATAGGCAATTAACGAATCAAAAGCAAGAATCATATTAAACACATCCTAACATGACTTCTAAACATAACAACACCGAACATGCGAATTCCCACCCAAATATAAATCAAGAACATCACAATACAAATTCTCATCCAACCTAGGGCTCTAATTCCCATCCCGATTATCAAGATCATATTTTATCTCTAACACTAAGAAACATCAAGTTTTATCAAGAATCATCACATAAATATCAAGAACCTCTTTTTATCATCAAGATCATCAAGATCACACATCACATCAATCAAATAAGATTATACCACGATTATCATAAAGGAATTTATCAAGACACAAACATATAGAGGGAGCCAAAAGGAAGGAGATCATAGCAAGGAAAATAGGTTTTGTTGAGACATGGGTTACCTCTTAGCCTTAATTAATTTCCTTGGCTATGAAGGGTCTTTCTTTAAGATTTCTTCTTTCTTGATTTCTCCTATGGGAATTCTTGGGGAATTCTTGTGTGGTGAAAGTTATTGTGGTGTGATTTCTAGGTGCCTCTTATGTCCTTATATATATATCTAAGAGTCCCAATTAGGGTCTAAGTGGTATGGCTTTGATAATTCTATTTCCTATAGGACTAAGGGATTGACTTTAGGGATAAGGGCCCATGGACTATGGTGGACCCCCTATTAGCTAATTAATGGATTTTAACTCCTTTTTTGGGCTGAGTAATTAATTAATTAATTTGGGTTTAGAGGTCGTAACACGGGGTGTTACAAGCAGTACCCAACACACCACCACCACAAGCAATGAAAGAAAATACAACACCAATTACCCCAATTGCAACACTCTTGGAGAAGTTGGTTGATGACATAGCTGATGGGTCAACCCAATCACTACCAGCCCCGGAATAACAAACTCCAGACCAAATTGAGTTTGATAGGTAAAACTCACTTATCACTTAACAATATCATTATGTGTATTTAATCAAGTAATTATGTACATTTATGGTTCAGTTTAATATATCATCAATCATGAATCAATTGTGGTTATGTATATTGCTTTCATATTTTATGTGTATTCTACTCAAGGTTGCAAAAATCGCGCCTAGGCGCTAGGCGCCCGGCCGCCGCCCGCGAAGAAGGCCGGAATCGGCCTCCTCCATGGCCGGCCAGCTAGGCGGCCGCCTAGACCGCCTAGCCGGATGAACCGGCGATTTATTTATTTATTTATTTTTTTTTGCGTTTTAAATTGGCGAAAAGTTCGGAAAAAAATGCTTCTTTAGCTTTTAATTTTAGTTTTTTTTTTTTTTTATGTATTTTGATGGTTTAAACAATCTTTTAAACATTTTACAACCACTTTCGTAAATAGTTTATGAGAAATAACTATGAAAACCTTATGTTTTATTACTAAATTTTAAAAATTTTTAATTTTTAATTTTTATTTTTAATTAAAAAAAATTAAAAAAAATTAAAAAAATCGGCGCCTAGGCGCTAGGCGCCCCTTGCCGCCTAGGGGGCGCCTAACGTGTTTTGCAACATTGATTCTACTATAATATTATTATGTACATTTTTAGCCTTATTAATTATTTAATCATGCTATTATGCCTATTGCTTAAAAGTTAAAACATGTTAATAATTACTTTTCTGTCTCTGCAAAGCATCATGGCTGAGTCTGAAGATGAGGTTGAAGATGTCAATGTCCGGAAAAGGCCACAGCGAAAATTCAAGAAGCTCCCTCTAACCTGTCGATCCCGTACTGGACAAGCAACATTTCAAAGCTCAAAATGTTTCAGCCAGGGAAAAACTGATCTCGGACTATACGTTCCTGCCACCAAATGAAGAGGAATACCCTTCTTAGTATGTATTTCTTCTATAACTTGTTATTATAATAAATGTTTTCAGTTGCTATACCTCATCATAGATAAACGCTATTCTTATACTCAAAATTATGTGTATCCTGGTTATAATTTATGTGTATTACTTCATAACATTATGTACATTATACATTTACATTATGGGGCAACAGTAGATTACTTTACATTATGAACTTTAATTCCATACCTGTGCATTATTTTAAGATTTCAAAACGTAATATCAACTTGTTTTGTTTATTTCCAGTGAAATGTTATTTTCTGCCCCATGTTCTGTTTGCAACAAGAGAGGACTTTGCAACACTGGCAAGTGGGCAACTAGCTACCAATATTATGCAGATTTGGGCACACAGATTGACCATGATTGATATGGAAAGAGCAATTGATCAACCAAAGAGGATCTTCTTCTCAAAGGCTGCTTACTTAGTACACGTCTTGAACTAAGCATTTTTTTTAAACAATGTACTATATGACACCCAACCTCTTCTTTACAGATGACGCTTGAAAAGGTTGAAATAAAAGCTAGGAATATGAATGTTGGTGACTTCTGTACAAATATTGACTACCAGTTGAGGGGAACTGCTATTGATATAACTGATGCAAGTCTTGTAAGTAAAAAAAAAATATACCTAATTATATGAATTCTAAGATTATTGAATTTACTTCTGTATTTGACACAATTTGTTAAATCCCTTTTAATTATTCATTTTTAGGTTTTCTTTACATTCTTGAGTGATAAGCATATTTTACACTCTTATTTTACGTACATCTTTATAATAATTTTGCATTAATTATTTAATATTATCTAATAATTAGATCTTTTTATATATAATATATAATATATAATATATTTATACATATTATTTATAATTAGTTCATGTTACGTACTAGTATATACATATGCGTTATATATTTATATATATTATTTATAATAAGTTTCCAAACTTAAATCAACCTAGCATACATGCAAGTAATATGTTAAACCTTTACTTTATTGTTTCTCCCCCTAAGCAGCACATGTATGAAGCAACGAAATAAAAGGATGAAGACCAATTCTGTAGTTCGAGCGAAGCTTGTCCGAAGATTCATCATGGCGCAAACATAGGAAGTTAGTGGAAGAAAATAAATCAAGAATTGTATAAATAGTAAAAGAATTTCATTTGTTCAATGTTCATTCTTCCCCTCTCGATTATTCTGTAAAGTTGTTATCAATGTCCATTCATTGCTAATTTCTTTAGCTTGGTTTAGTGAATTGAAGCCCCGGAATTGATTATGCTGTAAGATTATTTATTTATTTTATTATATAATTTTTATGCATTTGGGTATTAAATATTCCTCTAAGTTATTTGATATAATTATTTGCTATATTAGATAATGTTGTGCTACAAATTATTCTAATATTCAGTAGCAACTGAGGTTAATTATTGGACGGCTTAGTGATAATTGATTTCAGGAAGAATATTTTCCTAAATTAAATGCAACCGCTTGTGCTTGTGTTATTTAGTTTGTCGGTTTTCCTAGTTCCTATTGCTGCTATTAAATTAAATCTATAGCGCTTGTCTTAGGTTATTTAGTAGTTAGGGGTAATTAAACCGCGTGTGCTTTAGTTACCTACAACTAAGGGAAAACGGAAATGAAATAATTTCACGACAAATATTCAATTGCATATTAATTACTTTATTAATCAATGATCAGTGTTAAATTCCGGTGGTGGATCTTTACTAACCAAGGTTTCTTATTATAAGTGTTTTCGATATATTATTTTCATTGCTTTATTCGTTCAATTAAATTTCTTGTTTATTTAAATTCTATTTTATTTTATCTTTATTCTCGATATATTCCAACCCCCCCTACCTTTAATTTGAGCACAAACGTTAAACTAGTTACTCCTCGTGGGATCGATCCTTACTCCCGCTACTACGTTTGTAAGGTTTTAATTTGGAAGCCTACGACAGCTCGCCAAATTTTGGCGCCGTTGCCGAGGACTTTTTCTAGGTTATTTTGTGTTTATTTAATTATTTATTTCTGTATTTGTTTATTTGTTTTCATTTGCCCAAAAAAAAAAGAATTTAAAAAAAAATCTTCTCTTTCGTTACTTTTGCATAAATGCTGCAATATATTTTCTTTTCTTTTTTTATGCCTATAACTCGATCTGCTAATAAAAAAATCTTGCCGTACTATTCGGAAATTGAAAGAACTATACGCAGGTGGAGGAAACAAGCTTTGAGCAAATTGGAGTTTAGTGATCTGGCTATCGATTCTACCAATTCTGATTTAGAAGGGGAACCCATGGCTCAAAATCGGACTTTAAAAGAGCTTGGAGCTTCAAATCTAGATCAACAACCATTATGCATCACCTTTCCTGCTCTGGATGCCAATGTGCAATTCGAACTAAAGTCTGGATTAATTCATCTTTTGCCTTCTTTTCGTGGACTTGCAGGTGAAGATCCTCACAAGCATTTAAAGGAATTCCATGTGGTGTGTTCGAGTATGAAACCCACTGGGGTTACTGAGGAACAAATCAAGTTGAGAGCCTTTCCCTTTTCGTTGAAAGATTCAGCGAAGGATTGGCTATATTATTTACCCTCCGGAAGCATCACCACATGGAATAACTTAAAGACAGCGTTCCTTGAAAGATATTTCCCAGCTTCAAGGGCGGCCAACATTAGAAAGGAAATCTGTGGTATAAGACAAAACAATGGAGAGTCGTTGTATGAATATTGGGAACGTTTCAAGAAATTATGTGCAAGCTGCCCACACCATCAAATTAGTGATCAATTACTCATTCAGTACTTTTATGAAGGACTTTTCCCAATGGATAGAAGCATGATTGATGCCGCAAGCGGTGGTGCGTTAGTTGACAAGACACCAGACGCTGCAAGAACCCTAATTGCAAACATGGCTGCAAATTCTCAACAATTTGGCAATAGACTTGTCCAACCGTCTAAGCAAGTGAATGAGGTAAATATTTATGCTCTTGAACAACAAATTTCTGGTTTAGCTACTCTTGTTCGTCAATTAGCAGTAGGCAATATGCAAACCGTAGGAACATGTGGAATTTGCTCGGTAGTTGGGCACCAAACTGATGCCTGCCCAACTCTTCAAGAAGAACCTATTGAACAAGTCAACATGGCTGGAGGTTTTCCTGGACAACCTCAAGGTAAGTATGATCCATTTTTCAATACATATAATCCTGGATGGAGGGATCACCCAAACCTTAGCTATGGGAACTCACAAGGGAACCAGTTTGTTCAGAATCGTTCTAATTTTCAACAGTATAGACAACCATTTCCTTCAAGACAACAACCGACCCAAGGCTCTAGCTCAGGTATGAATCTAGAAGCTATTGTTAAATCTCTTGCTACTAACACTCTGCAGTTTCAACAAGAAACACAACTATTCCAACAAGGGACAAGAGCTAGTATTCAAGAAACAAATGCTAGTATTCAAAACTTGGAAAGACAAATGGGCCAACTAGCAACTACGGTTAGTCGGTTGGAAGCACAGAGTTCTGGCAAACTACCCTCTCAAACAGTGGTTAATCCAAGAGAAAATGCAAGTGCAATTGTGTTGAGGAGTGGTAAGGAAATTGAAGGCCCTGCGATTGCTACCCCATCAGTGAACCAAGAAAAAGAGGGAACTAGCAACAATGAAAATTCTCAAGGTAAGTCTCCCAATCTTCCGAATTATGAACCCGTTCCCCCATTCCCCCAAGCTTTGTCAGAATCTATAAAAGGAACGAAAGATGAAGAGTTATATGAAACTTTCAAAAATTGTGAAGTGAATATTCCATTACTTGATGCAATAAAACAAGTTCCTAGATATGCTAAATTTTTAAAGGAATTGTGTACAACAAAAAGGACACAAAAGTCAAAAAAAGGTGAGAAAGTGCTAATGGGTAAGTATGTTTCTGCTGTGATTCAAAGCAAGCTTCCTGAAAAATGCAAGGATCCAGGTATGTTTACTATTCCTTGTATGATAGGCGATACTAAACTTGAGAAAGCCATGCTAGACTTAGGAGCATCTATTAATGTTATGCCATATTCTGTGTATGCTTCTTTAAAACTTGGACCTTTGAATGAAACTAGTGTAGTTATCCAGTTGGCTGATAGGTCTAATGCATACCCCAAGGGTGTAATTGAAGATGTATTGTTGCAAGTTAATAATTTAATCTTCCCTACTGATTTCTATGTGCTAGATATGGAAAATAATGATCATCCTGCACCTATTCTGTTAGGAAGACCATTTTTAAAAACTGCAAAAACAAAAATTGATATTCACAGTGGTACACTGACTATGGAATTTGATGGTAATGTTGTTACATTCAATATTTATGATGCTATGAAATACCCTGGGGGTGATAACTCTGCTTATTCTGTTGATATTATTGATTCATTGGTTGAAGAAGTTTTTGAATTTCATGGTGGAGATAAATTAGAAGTTGTTATTTGTGAACACCTTGAAAAAGGAAATAATGAGTTTTCTCTGAGTGCCAATTTACATGAAGTTATTGCATCATTGAATCATTGTCCCAAATTGCACCAACAAAATAATGTTTCTTATATGGCTTTGCCTGTCTCTATCAAAAAATTGTTACCATCTGTCGTGCAGGCACCTATCCCTGAGTTGAAGCCTCTTCCCAATCATCTTAAATATGCTTTCTTAGGAGAAAATAAAACATTGCCAGTCATAATTTCAACTAAACTCTCTGCAATAGAAGAGGAAAAACTTGTCCAAGTGCTAAAAGAACACAAAACTGCCATTGGGTGGACAATTGCAGATATCAAAGGGATAAGTCCATCCACTTGCATGCACCGAATTCTTCTAGAGGAAGGAGCAAAACCATCTCGTCAACCACAAAGAAGGCTAAACCCGCCCATGATGGAAGTAGTCAAGGAAGAGGTCCTCAAACTCATTGGAGCTGGGATAATCTATCCTATTTCAGATAGCAAATGGGTTAGCCCAACTCAAGTGGTTCCTAAGAAAACAGGGATTACAGTTGTCAGAAAATCAAAATAATGAACTTGTCCCCACTCGTATTCAAAATGGGTGGCGAGTTTGTATAGACTATAGGAAGTTGAATGCTGTTACAAGAAAAGATCACTTCCCTTTACCGTTTATTGACCAAATGCTAGAGAGGTTGGCCGGTCGCTCTTATTTTTGTTTTCTTGATGGTTATTCAGGTTATTTCCAGATTCCAATCGCTCCGGAAGACCAGGAAAAGACGACTTTTACATGTCCCTTCGGCACTTTTGCATATCGGCGCATGCCGTTTGGCCTCTGTAATGCCCCGGGTACCTTTCAGAGGTGTATGGTTAGCATATTTTCTGATTATGTTGGGAATATGATTGAAGTTTTCATGGATGATTTTACAGTTTATGGCGACTCTTTTGACTCCTGCTTACATAACCTTTCACTTATTTTGAAAAGATGCATAGAGAGTAATCTTGTGTTAAATTCTGAAAAATGTCATTTTATGGTTAATCAAGGTAATGTTTTGGGGCATGTTATTTCATCTAGTGGGATTGAGGTTGATAAAGCCAAAGTTGATATTATAGAGTCTCTGCCTTATCCTACTACTGTGCGGGAAGTCCGCTCTTTTCTTGGACATGCAGGTTTTTACCGAAGGTTTATCAAAGACTTCTCGAAAATAGCACTACCTTTATGCAAATTGTTGCAGAAAGAGACACCCTTTGAGTTTGACAAAAAGTGTAAGGGAGCATTTGACGAATTGAAGGAGTTGTTGACGTCTGCGCCGATCATTCAACCACCTAACTGGAACTACCCATTTGAGATTATGTGTGATGCAAGTGATCACGCAGTAGGGGCTGTGTTGGGCCAAAAGATCGGGAAATCATCCCATGTTATTTATTATGCTTCTAGGACTTTAAATGATGCTCAGAAAAACTATTCTACTACAGAAAAAGAACTTTTAGCCATTGTTTTTGCTTTAGAAAATTTTAGGTCCTATTTGCTGGGCACCAAAGTTATCGTTTATTCTGACCATGCAGCTCTTCGCTACTTGATGAAAAAGCAGGAAGCCAAACCAAGATTGATAAGATGGATTCTCCTCTTAAGTGAGTTTGATGTGGAGATCAAAGATAAGAAGGGGTCAGAGAATCTTGTGGCCGATCATTTGAGTCGGTTGGTACACATTGAACCTGAACCTCCGCTGCAAGAAGCATTCCCTGATGAGCACTTATTGGCTGCGACTGTGGTTTTACCTTGGTATGCTAACGTAGTCAACTTTTTGGTTGCCAACAAGTTTCCTCATAATTCGTCTAAAGCCCAAAAAGATAAAATCAGGAGTAACGCCAAGTACTATGTATGGGATGAACCGTACCTCTGGAAACATTGTGCTGACCAAGTGGTAAGGCGGTGTGTACCTGATAGCGAAATTGCCTCAATCCTTGCCTTTTGTCATTCTTATGCTTGTGGCGGCCACTTTGGTGCTAAGAGAACAGCAAGGAAAGTGTTGGACTCTGGGTTTTATTGGCCAACTTTATTTAAAGATTCATACTCATTTTGCAAGTGTTGTGATGCTTGCCAAAAGTCAGGTAATTTATCCCGGAGAAATGAAATGCCACAAACTCCGATCCTATTTTGTGAGGTCTTTGATGTTTGGGGTATTGATTTTATGGGCCCATTTCCTGCCTCTTTTGGTTTTGTCTATATTTTACTTGCTGTTGATTATGTTTCGAAGTGGGTAGAAGCTAGAGCTACCAGGACTGATGACTCTAAAGCTGTTGCAGATTTTATCAAATCTAACATCTTTTCCAGGTTTGGCATTCCAAGAGCTATAATAAGTGATCAGGGTACTCACTTTTGTAATCGCACCATCGAAGCATTGCTTAAGAAGTACCATGTCACCCATAAGGTGTCAACTGCCTACCACCCACAGACTAATGGGCAGGCAGAGGTGTCCAACCGAGAGGTGAAGTCAATCCTTGAGAAAACAGTCAACCCAAACAGAAAGGATTGGAGTTTGCGATTAGATGATGCATTGTGGGCGTATAGAACCGCATACAAAACACTTATTGGTATGTCCCCTTATCGCATTGTGTTTGGGAAAGCTTGTCACCTTCCCGTTGAGTTGGAGCACAGAGCCTATTGGGCTGTCAAGAGCTTTAATATGAACATTGATGAAAGTGGCCTACACCGCAAGTTGCAACTTTCTGAGTTGGAGGAGATTCGCAATGAGGCCTACGAGAATTCAAGAATCTACAAAGAAAAGACAAAAGCATTCCATGACAAGATGCTTTTGAGAAAGGAATTTTCAATTGGACAAAAAGTCCTCCTCTTCCAGTCACGTCTTCGGCTATTCCCAGGTAAGTTACGTTCTCGTTGGGTTGGTCCATTTATTATCACTAATATTTTTCCTCATGGGGTGATAGAGATTCAAAGTTTACAGACTTCAAAGATATTCAAGGTTAATGGCCATCGGCTTAAACCTTACCATGAAGGGGCTCAAGTTGAATATATTGCCGACATACTTCTTGAAGATCCCAGCTATTTTGAATAATATGAACAACTAGAAGGGGAGTTTGTTTTATTATTATTATTTTTTTCTTTTTCTTTTCTTTTTGTTACATTTAATATCCTTTTTCTGTGCTTTTTTATTCAACATTGGGGACAATGTTGATAATAAGTGTGGGGGAGGGAATTTAGTTTTATTATTTGTGTGCATATGTCAAAATTTTCAAACAAAATTTTCACAAATATTTTCTTAGTATTTTATGCTAAATAAGTATTATTTTGAACAATTACAATATTTTTCTTTCTTGGAATTCATGACATGATTGAATAAATAGTTCGGCAAGTTGTGATTAGTTTGTTAGCATTTCTTGTTTGATATGTAGTGGCTATATTAAGTAAGCAATAAACATGTGAGTGTTTTGAGCCATTGACTGACACTTCGGTCTTATTTTCTTTCTATTGTGCAATTTCTTCCATAATTTTGTTTCTCTAGAACTTGCCTTGATTCTCTTTTAAAGCTAATTAGACCATGCATGATTCAAGTGTGATTAAGGCCATTATTTGATCTTGAGCCTCACTAGCCAAATAACCGGTTTGTCCTATGATTTATTTCCCCTTGTTAACCACTTTGAGCTTTATGACCATTCTTTTCTTTTTTGTTGAGCCACATTACAAGCCTTTTATATCTAAAAATAATGCCTTCACCCAGCTGAATAACTAGTGGAGCAAATTTTGAATTATGCGTGTAATCTACATGAGGTTGTGAGGAAGAAGTGTGGGGGAGGTCACTTTCTTGTGTTAATATGATGGAGAATGAGGTGGGTTGTATCTTCATTGCCGATTTGTCACTGGTCTTCTATGAAAAAGAAAACGAAGACAATTCATGATTCCAAAAAAATAAATAAATATGGAAATTGAAAAATTGAAAAAATGAAAAAATGGAAAAATGGAGAATATATGTTTGAAAAAGAAAAATATTGCTGAAAATTTATGAGAAAATGAGAAAGAATCAGCAATTGATTTTGAGTTGAAGTTACTTCTAAATAAATGAAGTAAGGGGAAATTCTGGTAATACTGAGGAAGCATTCTATACTTGGTGTTGAGCAAGTATCTTGGATTATTTGTATTTATATGCTCCTCTAGTTTGAAAGCTTTTGTTTAAGCTACTTTCCTAAATATTCCCTACCTTAACCCTAGCCCCATTACAACCTGTGGAAAGTCCTTATGATTTGTGTCATGCATGACTCTTGTAGTGGTGATTGAGAAGATATGCAAGCCTATGGTAGAGCAATTTTATAGGAATGAACTTGAGTGAAAATTATACCCATCAAACACTTGAGTGATGAGTGATATTCCTGTGAGGGCTTACTTATTTAGTTTTCTCGATTTTCAGACAGGGGTGCTATCTTATTAATTGCAGGGTGCTTCAGATTGTTGTTCATGATATGTTATGAGTTTTGGGAATTTCATTTTATAATTTACTTCGCAAATAATATTTTTGCTTGGGGACAAGCAAATGTTTTAGTGTGGGGGAATTTGATAAGCATATTTTACACTCTTATTTTACGTACATCTTTATAATAATTTTGCATTAATTATTTAATATTATCTAATAATTAGATCTTTTTATATATAATATATAATATATAATATATTTATACATATTATTTATAATTAGTTCATGTTACGTACTAGTATATACATATGCGTTATATATTTATATATATTATTTATAATAAGTTTCCAAACTTAAATCAACCTAGCATACATGCAAGTAATATGTTAAACCTTTACTTTATTGTTTCTCCCCCTAAGCAGCACATGTATGAAGCAACGAAATAAAAGGATGAAGACCAATTCTGTAGTTCGAGCGAAGCTTGTCCGAAGATTCATCATGGCGCAAACATAGGAAGTTAGTGGAAGAAAATAAATCAAGAATTGTATAAATAGTAAAAGAATTTCATTTGTTCAATGTTCATTCTTCCCCTCTCGATTATTCTGTAAAGTTGTTATCAATGTCCATTCATTGCTAATTTCTTTAGCTTGGTTTAGTGAATTGAAGCCCCGGAATTGATTATGCTGTAAGATTATTTATTTATTTTATTATATAATTTTTATGCATTTGGGTATTAAATATTCCTCTAAGTTATTTGATATAATTATTTGCTATATTAGATAATGTTGTGCTACAAATTATTCTAATATTCAGTAGCAACTGAGGTTAATTATTGACGGCTTAGTGATAATTGATTTCAGGAAGAATATTTTCCTAAATTAAATGCAACCGCTTGTGCTTGTGTTATTTAGTTTGTCGGTTTTCCTAGTTCCTATTGCTGCTATTAAATTAAATCTATAGCGCTTGTCTTAGGTTATTTAGTAGTTAGGGGTAATTAAACCGCGTGTGCTTTAGTTACCTACAACTAAGGGAAAACGGAAATGAAATAATTTCACGACAAATATTCAATTGCATATTAATTACTTTATTAATCAATGATCAGTGTTAAATTCCGGTGGTGGATCTTTACTAACCAAGGTTTCTTATTATAAGTGTTTTCGATATATTATTTTCATTGCTTTATTCGTTCAATTAAATTTCTTGTTTATTTAAATTCTATTTTATTTTATCTTTATTCTCGATATATTCCAACCCCCCCTACCTTTAATTTGAGCACAAACGTTAAACTAGTTACTCCTCGTGGGATCGATCCTTACTCCCGCTACTACGTTTGTAAGGTTTTAATTTGGAAGCCTACGACAGCTCGCCATTGAGGCACAATCACTACTACTTAATGTGCTTTAACATCCCCAAATCAAAACTTCAGATCATTGACAACAAACTATTGCCTGAAGGAATACCAAGTAAAAACAGATATGAGAACTGCCCAACCAAATTGGTAAGATATACTAATACTCATATTTAATATCTATAGCCTATAGTTTAATATCTACATTACTCAAATTAATTAAACACTACAATTAATATATTCTGCAGAAAATAGTTTTCTACAAATACCTCCAAACAAAGAAAAACTCCCTTGCTAGGAAAGTCAAGAATATTGAAGTGGAGTGCATTCAAATGCCATGGCAGGATGAAGAGAACACAACAGATTGTGGCGTGTATTGCATGCGCCACATGGAAACTTACAAAGGGACTGAAGTAATCAAGTGGGACACTGGTTTCACGGGGGGGATAAGGATGTAAGTAATAATCAACTTTGTTCTACATTACACATGTTCTCTTGTTTCTTCTTATTTTAACATCTATCTTTTTTTTTTTTTTTTTTTATTGTAGGCTGCTTTCATTACGTCACTTAGAGCCAAATATGCAGCAAACATACTCATGTGGAAAAACAATGAATACATGGAAACAGTCAGGCAGTCAGCAAGGGACATCTACAAGAAATAGAAATGAAACTATTAACAACAATCTGTAAAAAAAACAATTCTGCTAATCCAAGCTCATATTTACTTGTATTTTGGTTCAGTTTTTAGAAGTTTCAGTTGATTGACTATTAGCAGAAATTTGTATAAAATCCTTTTGGTAATCCAAGCTCATGTTGACTCGTATTCTATATTATTCATATTGCAATATAGTTTTGTGCATAATCAATGCAAAGACTACACAAACTATAAACTATTAAAAAAATGTACATAATCATATAAAGTAATACACATAAACCATATAATGAATACACATAAACGTTTCAAAAAGTACACATACTAATAAAAAAGGTCAGATAAATATCTTTGTTTCTGCTAAGTTATGCAATCCAACACCCTACTGAATATAATCCATTCAAAGAATACACATAAGACCAAGCATATCATTTCCCTATACTGATAACTGCAAATCTAAAAAAAAATGTACATAAATATATAAAAGTAATTAACACAAATAAAAATGTACATAATCATATGAAGTAATACACATAAACCATATAATGAATATACATAAACTTTTAAAACAGGGCACATACTAATAAAAAAAGTCTGACAAATATTTTATTTCTGCAAATTTATACAATCCAACATCCTACTGAATATAATCCATGCACAGAATACACATAGAACCAAGCATATCATTTCCCTATACTGATAACTGCAAATCTAAAAAAATGTACATAAATATATAAAAGTAATTAACACAAATAAAAATGTACATAATCATATGAAGTAATACACATAAACCATATAATGAATACACATAAACTTTTAAAATAGTGCACATACTAATAAAAAAAGTCTGACAAATATTTTGTTTCTGCTAATTTATACAATCCAACATCCTAGGGCAATTTATATCCTACACCACAGCGCGCGTTGCACTGTGCGCCCAGATGCAAAATGACGTCGTTTTAACTTTTTTTTTTTTGAAATTTCGCGCCACAGTGAATGGCAGTAATTTTTTCTTTAAAAAAACCCGCTGTTCAAAAATGTACATAATGTTATACTAGAATACACATAATTGTATACATGAATGTACATAATTATATAACAAAATGTACATACTCTTTTTAAAAGATAATACACATAATCTAACATAATACATAATAAACATAAATTTTTAACATAATACACATCAACTCTTAACATAATACACACAAATTCTCTGATTCGGATGTACATAATTGTATAAAAAGAATGTACATAATTGTATAAAAAATGTATATAACTGTATGAACAAATACACATAATTGTGTGAACAAATACACATAATTGTGTGAACAAATACATATACTCACAGCAACTTCCTACCGCGCCTCCCAAAACGGTCCCTAAACGACGTCGTTTTGGGAGGCGCGCGGTGCACAGTGCTACGCGCGCCGTGGTGTAGGGTATAACGATTGGCTGAATATAATCAATGCAAAGAATACACATAGGACCAAGCATATCATTTCCCTATACTGATAACTGCAAATCTAAAAAAAATGTACATAAATATATAAAAGTAATGAACACAAATAAAAATGTACATAATCATATAAGTAATACACATAAACTATATAATGAATACGCATAAACTTTTAAAACAACACAAATCATAATAAAGGTCTATTTTATTACTGTTGAGTTATATGATTCAACATCCTTCTGTACATGATACATATAACTACGATGATTAACACTAACATATGCTTTAATTATCTTCCATACTTGACATCGTGCTAACATGACAAAAATTAGAACCCCCGGAACTTGGATGCACAAGATATCCATCACCAGCAATATTCAAAATATCATCCTCAACTTGAGACTGACCAACAGATTTTATTTTGGAAGCAACCATATGTGCAAGATGCTTCCTTCCCCTTTCTTTGTTATATTTCTTTGAAATAACACTGCTCACCCTCCTATTTCGCAACCCTTTCATCCGCCTAGTAGATGGATCCTTTATAACACCACTTGACGATCCTATGTCACATTCTTCAAATAAACTACCACCACATTCAGCTTCAAGTCTTCTCTTTGCATCTGCAACTGCTTCTTCACAAATCTTCTGTCCTTCGATATTTTTTTGACTGTAAACAGCAAGCCTATGAAATTTCCTAATGATTGCTAATAACCAAACAGAAGATGCAACATTACCACTATCAACTCTAGACATTATATCAAAATTATCATCTTCAACGACTTTTTTAGTCTACCTCTTCAAAATATATTTCTCAGGAACTTCAGAAACACAATGCACATTTAGAATGCGTAAACAATGACAACACAAAATCCCCAATTCAGTGAACAACTTGCAACTACATCCAATGTCCATTTGTCTATTGTTAAAGATCACTTCATGCCTAATAATATCAACATCAGGCCTCCAAACATGATACTTGTACACACCATCTTCCAACATCACACACTCTTGATAGCATGATCCACCTTTCAAAAATTGTTCTTCAAACAAATAGTATATCTCAATTGTATAAATTTCCCTATCATGAACCAGAATCTTAACATTATCCATCACCATTGTAGGTACACCTTGTGAACATCGAACATCTTCCCCATTCTCTCTACTTCTCCACTCTGATATAACCCCAACAAATGAGCTATAAAAATCACACAATCCAGAAGTCTTAGACAACCTTCTAGAAATAGAGTGGTTTGTGGTCTCACTCCTTTGAGAAGATAAAATCCCATCCGAAAAATAATCTTTATTAAATGCAGGAGACCATTTTTCTCTACACCCATAAAGCTTTTCAATCCAATGATTATTGTGACATTTATATGTTGTAACCATCCTGAAATAACATGCCATAAATATATTAAAGTAAACCTACAAGCATATCAGGATATCACATACAGAACCTACTAATATACATAATCTTATACATGAATACACATAAACTTGATCCAAAAAATTAATTCTGTATTCTGTATTATATAATCTAAAAATAGTCATTCTATGATAAGCCAATATAAACTAATAATATAAAAAAAAAAAACGAAGCATAAATCAGACACATACCTTGTCCATTAAAATTCAAACTCTGCTTCTGTATCCGTATACTTCAGCAAACAATTGAATATATCTAAGAAATTTTTTTGATTTCTTAACCCTTTAATGTGCTTCTTTGAGTTCTCACCAATATTCCATATACATAGCCGATGTCGCGAACTTGGAAAAACTTGAACAATTGCAGCAGCCATAGCAGCACATTGATCAGTCATTATACTTTGTGGACTTTTGTAATCCATAGATCTCAAAAATGTTTTAAACAATCATACAAATGACTCAGTCTTCTCATTCATCAAAAGACCGCATCGAAACATGACATTCATGCAATGGTGATTCATGCCAACAAAAGGTCCACAAATCATGTCATATTTGTTAGTACGATATGTTGTATCGTGAACTAACAAGTCCCCAAACAATTCATAATCTCTCCTCATTCGTCCATCCCTCCAAAAAAAGCTACACAACCTTGACTCCAAATCCACCTCAAAATCAAAGTAAAAATCCCTTTCACTTGACTACCTCCGTTTGAATATTTCAATCAGTGTGTTTGAATCAGTCCCATCCAATTTGTTAAATGCATCGGTACATAAAGAGTTATATGCATCCCTACTTGTAAAACCAACAAGTGGTGATCCCCCAAATTGTGTTTTAATGAATCTTACACCATCTGCAACAGACACACCGCTGCTCTTCAAATCAGTAAGATAAGAAATATGATTCCTAGACACCATCCTCTGTGACCTTAGAAGGTAACTCTTGCTTGGTGGAACCAATTCGTGATTAAGCAACTTCTCATGTTTCGAAACAATCCACATCCCATTCTCATGTAAATCGAATTGGACAAGTGCACCGCAACCTGTACGACCATCAATTTTAGAATAACATCCTTTTCCTGTAATCCTTTTAAATGCATCCTTCGAACAATGAAACATCTTCGTCTTCATTGTTTTTGTAGCAGAAGTATATCTTTGCTTACCCCTCCTCACACTAAAATCTACTCTAAAAGCATAGTCATTATACATGTCATATGCTTCATCAACCGAACACACTGACATCCCTACCAAATCCTGATCAGCTGCAAACCACATACAATTTAAGTACCCCTACTATTAATGTACATAATCCATAACTATAATACACATAAACACATGGCACAATATACATAATCATAAATATATAAAATATCTTTTCAGTCCATCGTACTATGACATTCAATCCTAAAATCTACACAATTGCATAAAAAAACGCACAAATCAAACCATATAATGCACATAAAACATCCCTAAATTAACATCTTCTAGTCAGACCATACTAACATCCAATACAAACCCAATCAAAAACACCAATCCTATACCAATTCTCATATAATTCAACGAATCAGTATCCCATGCGAATTCAATAATATTCATCACACAGCAAAAAAATACAAAATAATTTGAAAAATCAAATATAAAAACCTGGATTAACATTCTCTGTATCTGCCACTCCAACCGGATTAGTTAATTGCTCTGTCTTCGCCACATGCTGCTGCGCAATTGATTCATCCATGACTTACATCCAATAATTGCGAAATATAGAGCAAATCGCAAAGATCAGCTCGATTAAGATGGTCATCCCTACAGTGTTGGTTTCTAATCCAATAAATCCAACAAACATGTTCGAAACCATCACTTTAGAAACCCTCGCTTACTTCCCTCTTCTTAAAACTTAATAGCGGTAACGGAACAATAAAAAAAAAACCGTTATTTACCGATGTCATACGGCGTCATATTGAAGCTGGGCGCACATAGAGTCATACGCCGGGGTGTATGGTATAAATTGCCATAGTTTATCTTGTACTAGAAACCCCTCCATGGCATTTGTAATCTGACTGGGGTCAGGCCAAAGTACCATGTGTGCTTTGAAGGTTCAAATTCTTTAGTAGTTTGTGTTGACATACAGTTTCATAATGGAAATTTGTTACAATCTCTCTCTCTCTCTCTCTCTATATATATATATATATATATATATATATATATATATATATATATATATATATATATGCGCTCAAGTTAGAACGAATGCACAAGAAAGAACTGAGAATCAATCTGTAACACCCCTAAAATTTAAAACTTTGAATACTTATGAAATAAAGGCAATACTATCATTAAATCCCGAAACAGAGCATAACTAAACATAATTGTTTGGGGTGCTATGCCACATCTGAGCTGGAGAACTCAGATGCACAGGCTAACTATCTAAACATCAAAAATCATCAAATTAATGTCAAGTACATCATCATGGCACGCATGCCGATAAGGAACTAAACTAGCTAAGCCTCGGGTCCTCTAGCGCGCTCCGGAGCTACTCATCTCTACCTGAAAGCCAAATATATCTATTCAGCGAATAATGCTGGTAACCCACTCTAACGCGTTAAAATACAATATAGCTAGGTATATATATATATATATATATATATATATATATATATATATATATATATATATATATATATATATATATAGGGAAGGGTTCAGGTGCGGGTTTAGCTTCCCGTGCGGTTGTGCGGTTAGATCTGAGCCGTTGATCAAATATAAATCAACGGCTCAAATCAATGAAAATTAAAAAAAAAAAAAAAACGCGTGTTTGGAAGAAAGCCACGCACCTTAACTGTTAGATCTTAAGCACAAACTAAGTACAAAACTCACACACATTAAGTACAAACTCATGCACATTAAGTACAAAATCCACGCACATTGTTGGACAAGAAGACGCACTTTTGGTAGACGCTTTTGGTTTTGGTAGACGCTTTTGGTCATTTAGACGTGCTGCATGCTTCTTCATCCAACACACATTAAGCACAATCTCAAGCACATTAAGCTCAAAACCCACCACTTTAAATATTAACTCACAGACTTTAAGTTTCAACAACTCTGACATTAAGCACAAACTCACGCACATTAAGTATAAAACTCACGCACATTAAGCACAACCTCACGCACATTAAGCACAAAACCCACGCACTTTAAGTATTAACTCACAGACTTTAAGTTTTAACAACTACTCACGTTAAGCACAACCCCACGCACATTAAGCACAAACCTCACGCACCTTACGCACAAAACTCACGCATCTTATATACAAAACTCACGCACATTAATCACAGATCCGCTCACCTTAATTTTGACCTAGATGCAAAAATTACAAAATTGCCACCGCGTCTTTTTTTAAAATTTTGGTAATCCTGGACGTTGATTTAAGCGAGATGAATGGCCCAGATTAAACCGCACAACCGCACCTGGACACCCTAACCGCACTAGAACCTAATTATATATATATATATATATATATATATATATATATATATATATATATATATATATATATATATATATATATATATATATATATATATATATATATAGGGTTGCATTCAAATACAAACTCCCTTAAAATACAAATCCCCCTTAAAATACAAACTTGAGCTCGTGCACACATTAACATACTTACATGCACACAGGGCGTACTGCCAACAATTTCTGAGATTAGCACGTGCACACATTAAAATACTTACACGCACACAGCGCGTAGGAAGAAAAATCACAATCATTCATCAAAGCTCGTGCACACATTAACATACTTACATGCACACAGCGCGCAAGAAGAAAAGATCAGGACCGCCCAATACCACCATCCAACGGCGTCAAATTGTCCACAAGTTTGTATTTTAAGATGTGTTTTTACCTGAATGTAAATCTATATATATATATATATATATATATATATATATATATATATATATATATATATATATATATATATATATATATATATATATATATATATATATATATATATATATGTGTGTGTGTGTGTGTGTGTGTGTGTGTGTGTGTGTGTGTGTGTGTGTATTCAAATGAGGACAAGTATATTATAGAGGACTGTGAGGACAGATGTAGTGCGTGCCATTAGCCGGTATGTCGTGTGCATGGCCGAATGTAGTCGTGTGCCACAGTTTGTATGTCGCATGCTAGATTTGTTAATTTATAGAGCCTGAGTTCGAAACCTGATGTTTACATTTATTCTTGTGTGCCATTATGTATTAAGTTGTGTGCCTAGTATTAATTTGTTGTGTGCCCATTATTTGTACTCACAGTCCTCTATATATTGTTGTCCTCATTTGAACTCAACCCTATATGGAAAACCATTTTGAAGCCGGAAGAGATATATGCTCATTAAACTCTACTTAAAAATCGAGAATAGACTCAACAAGTAAGGGTAGACACATTCAGCAGATATAATCACGCGTGTCAATTATGTCAAACCACTTGTTCTTGACATTAATATAATCGATATAACATAGTAGTAGTGTGCATACACTAATATAGGAAAGAACAACTGCATTATATTAAAGCATGCACGCATTACTGATTTGTAAGTATATATTGTATCATTAAATTCGATATCTATCATATTTAGTAGCAATAACTCACCAAATCTATTTCTTGAACATCTAAACCTTGAGTGTTTTTTTTTTTTTTTTTAAATTTTAATTTGTTTTTATATCTACATCTAGTTTCTCTTGGAACCTTTCCGATCTTGTTGCTTTTTCACCTTTTGGGTCAACAACTATGTAAGCTACAAGAAATAGTTATGTAAGATGCTATTTTTGTAGTTTAGTACTTTATATATTACACTTCACTACAAGAAAACTTCACATAGACAACAATTTTTCACCGTTGTCGTAGGGATAAAATTTCTGTTGTTGAAGCTAGTATTGTTGTATGTCCCGCACATAGACAACGGTTTTTTAACCGTTGTCTTTTCTAGAAAAGACAACGGTTTTTGAACCGTTGTCTATTGAGTGTTGTTGAAACGGCGTTGTTAAAAGTCACGCATATAGAGAACGATTTTTGACCGTTGTCTTTTCGGTTTTTTAAACTGTTGGAGTTAATACCGTCTGAGGTCCTCCGAGTATAGTAGTTTTGCCACGTTTAGTCCTAAACTTTCAAATTGATCATCTATGGTCCTTCGACTTTTAAATTTAACCATTTGTGGTCCAAGTTAACCACCCATGGTTAAATTTGAAAGTCGAAGGACCAAAGATGGTCAATTTGAAAGTTTAGGACTAAACGTGGCAAAATCACTATACTCGGAGGATCTTGAATGGTATTAACTCTAAACTGTTGTCTATTGAGTGTTGTTGAAGCCAATGTTGTTGTAAGTCCCGCCCATAGACAACGGTTTTTAACCGTTATCTTTTCTAGAAAAGACAACAGTTTTTGAACTGTTGTCTATTGAGTGTTGTTGAAACCGGTGTTGAAAAAAGTGACGCACATATGCAACGGTTTTTTACTAGTGTCTTTTCTAGAAAAGACAACGGTTTTTGAACCGTTGTCTATTGAGTGTTGTTTAAACCAGTATTGTTAAAAGCCACGCACATAGACAACGGTTAAAACAGTTGTCTATTGAGTGTTGTTGAAACTGCTGTTGTTAAATATCACAGCCATAGACAACGATTTTAAACTGTTGTCTTTTGTAAAAAAGACAACAGTTTTTTACCATTGTCTATTGTGTGTTGTCGAAACCAACTGTATTCTCGATAATTTGAAGAATAGACAACGATTTTTAACCGTTGTCTTATATATGAAAGACAACGGTTGTTTTTAACCTGCTTAGATTTTAAACATAATCATATATATAAAAAAAAAAAAAAACAATTTATCCAATCAGCATCACCAAATGTAGTTACACAATTTTGCACAAGCTAAGGTTCAAAATACAAAAGAACTAATTACAAAATCTAAATACTTCAATGACCAATTCCAATCCAATCACCATCCAAGTTATAATAATTCAAAAAAAACAATTCCAAGAACCAAAGTCTAAATGTTTACAAAGTTGTAATCATCAAAACCATACCTACTCTATACAACTTGATACAATATTAGCCCATTCAGAACGCACCAGATCAATAACCGCTTTGTCGTAATCAACTTGTTGGAACTACATGTAAAAAGTTAGTAAATATATTAGTACGTACTCAACATAACCACAATATGATGAATTTTATAAAAGGATTTGAAATTAAAAAAAAAAAAGGTCTACAGTGCATATAATATGTTCATGGGTGAACATGAGATAGCTAGATAGTGAGATACGCGCATGTACATAAATTGTATAACAGTAACTCTTCTCGTTAACCACTTGTTAAGTAAAAACTAGCTATAAATAATGAAGGAATAAAATTTATTTTGATGGAGGCATAATGATAACAAATATCTTACCAATGCTTGAACATAATCTTTATCATCAATGTCGAGCATATTCTTAATTAATATTTTCATGTAAGCCATGACATAGAAACCACATTGGTTACTATTCGGTTGACGAGGAGCCTACAGATGTTAAATAATATTTGCATGTGCATTAACAATTTATCTAGATATAAATACATATACAAACACATATATACTTAGTGAAAAGTCTTAAATTACCTTTATAAGTTCTCAAACAATTTTACTTCGTCGTTTCTTTCCATTCCCAGAGCCCGCATGAAACATTTTCATAGCCCTTCGTATATTCATAATAGTTGATTATTCAGATAATGTAATAATAATACGGATAAAAATGAAAGAAATTAAAAAAAAAATGCTTACATTTCTATAACATGTTTCCAATCTTTATTGCGAATGCGATGACTAAGAGGGTCCCACAAATAAACAATATCCTTAGTGATGCTGATAGCTGTCAGAATCCAATGGAAACTGTGCACAAACAGATAATTATATTATATAATTCATCTAGACAATATAATATGCAATTGAAAGTATTATTGTAACCATTCTTACCCTATATTACATGGCACCAAAAGTGTTGTATTACTTGGTGTGTTAAAAAGTCTGTCTACTAAGGCTCGTGCCCTGTTTTCGAACTGTTTTTCTAGAAACGGTTTATCTGTTCTTGTCGTTGGCACATGCCCTATACGACATGGTTACACAAATCTAAATTTGTCATGCTTGTTCTCTTCCATCATATTTGTATACAAATACCTAACCATTGTAATGGAAACTGAATTAGAATAACAAAGCATAGAAGTGTATGTGCATGCATGTGTGTGTGTGTGTGTGTGTGTGTGTATATATATATATATATATATATATATATATATATATTTATATCAAATTGACTATAAAAACAAAAAATATATTAAATCATACCATATATGTACACACCAATACATGTGTATGATATTGACATCAATTGACAGAAAGAAGTAACATCTTTTTCGTGAACATATAGAGTATATGCTTCCCCAAAGTCATTATGATCTAGAATTATTTTTATACTCTCTCCATTACCAAGTGCACGCTTGTAATATCAATATAGAAGCCATTATGACTTAGGCATAGTTGATGAGGTCAACTCAAGCTTTTTGTCTTCCTTGCCAGATTTCTTCTTACATTATTTCTAATATATAATTGTAAAATATACACATATCAACTAAATAAATAAATATACATAAGATAAGAAAGGTATGTTTATTATATACTATGTAATTTATCTCATGTTGCACTCTTATAAATTTTGTAGGCCACTCCACATGAGATTCCATGGCATCATCACCAACATTTTGACTTGTACTTGACAATGGATATGGCAAAGGGGCATTCTTTTCAACTGCTTGATCGATGGCAACACACATAAAATCAATGGGCAACGTGGTAACATTGATCGATATGATGGTACTACATGCAACAATATCCTCAGTCTCCTCTCCTATAGTCAGTGCAACCAATTTCCCCTAAAAAAATACATTCATATGAGAAAATATACTAAGTCTATAATACTATATGTCAACAATAATTGTAATATTTACCTCCAAGACATCTTCTTTCTCAATAAACTTTAGCTCATCATCATCATCGAAATCCAATTTTTGTTTAATATTTTCAATTTCTTCACTCTTCTTGGCACCCTTTGCAACCTCATATTCATAACATAATCTATCTTTTGACATACATTCTTTGTCCATTGTTTATTTATACACCAATGCTACAAAACAGTCAAGTAACAAGAAAAATAAATTTCCATATTTTTTCTTAGCATCGCTTAAAACAAAATTAAAGTAACAAGACAAATAAGTTCCCATAACACAATGAATTTTCTAAGCAGCTATTTCGGTTAATATGTTCATATGTGTTCTTTAATTTATTTACTGTTTTTTACATGCCCATGCTTTGTGTTGTACCATTAGCTATGAAACTGGTGTTGAATATGTTAAAAGATGTTATTTCTAATTAACATCTAAATATAACATAAAAAATCTCCAATATTGTGATCCATTCACATATTTCACAAAGTTATAAACTGTAAGTGTCATTTTTTAGATTTAATTTATAATTAAAAAGGATAAGACAGTAACATAATTTTTTTTTTTTTTTTAAATGTTAATATTTCAAAACATATGTAGTGGGGGAAAATTCAGCACACATTAAAATTCATAGCTTTCACATATGGAAAATTCAACAATACAATAAAGAAATTAGGGATTAGGGTTAAAAAAAATTGAGAACTAACCTGTAGGGGAAGAGAACGACGGCGGCGGAGGTTGGAGGTGGCGATGGAGGCGAGGCGATCTTCTCTTGTTCGGCAGTATTGGAGCGACGTATACGGAAAGGGTTTTGCGGCTGAGTGTTTGTTTTTGTTTTATTTTTTTCTTTCCCGCTTAAGTGTTAACAAAATAAAGTGAAAATTTACAAAGAGAGAATTATTTTATTTAAGAGGGAGGGAGATTTTTTTTGTAAATTGTACCAGCCTTGAAAGTCAAAATTTAAAGAATAACATATATATCTAAAGTCAAAATTATTCTGACTTTTATTTCTTTTAAAGAATTATATATATATATATATATATATATATATATATATATATATATATATAATACGTAAAATAACGAAAGTTTTAATTTTATTTTATAATAAGTCTTCATTTTTTAAAAAATTAAATACGCATATTCATGATTTTATAGGGATCGGGTATGATGGGGTGTGAACCTCGTGGGCTCGGGGCCCAAGAAGAAAAGAGATCAAGCCCAAAAAGAAGAAGCAAAGCCCAAGAGGAAAATGAAGTAAGCCCAAAAGAGATACGGGCCAAGCAGAGGAGTCGGCTCGACCCGGGAGTCGGCGCGAGTGTGGGATCGGCACGGGTAGAGGGTCGGCCTAAAACTAGCCGTTAGCCCCTATTAAATTCCTAATTATCTACCCTTAAAGTCCTATTTACTACCCCACCATTCCTAACCTCCCACTTATTACCCCATCTTATTATTATTATTATTATTATTATTATTATTATTATTATTATTATTATCCATAACCCCCTAACATAAACACCTATTCACTACCCTCTTGAAACCACCCATAAATCCTCTACTAAATGCCCCAACGGACACTTTTTGAGGAGCTAGCTATAAGAAGGGGGGGAAGACAAGAAGAAATGACCATTCATCTCATCCATACACGCATGGGAGGACTCTCCCAAGCACTCTTCCTACACACAAGAATGCCACATATCACTCTCCCACAACTACTTTCCCAAGAAGGCCTCATTCCACAATATACAAGGAAGACTCCACCACTCATCTATACACATGGAAGGACTCTTCCACACCATTCCATCACTCTTCTTTCTATTATTCTTGCTATATTATTAGAGGCACAACACCTTGTATAGAGAATAGCCCTACAAGTATGTACAAAGACACCTACAAAATACATAGTGGAGTTAGGCTTGGCACCGCCCAAAAAGGCCCGTGGTTTTCCTTTCGGTTTTCACGTCAAAATCATCGAGCCCATATTATTTTAGCAAGCTTTTTATTGAAAGGTGTATCCTCCAGCAAAAGGTTGTGTTGGACCTCCTTGGGCCCGAAAACCCAAAAACCATCAGGGTCAACCATAAATCAGATATATAGGTACAGAACGGGGCAAATTATGCTGCTCCAAAAATGTTCATAATTATGAATATATAGTTTTATAATTATGAACATATAATTATGTAATTATGAATATATAGAGATTCAATAATTATGAATATGAAGTTCAAAAATTATGAATATATAGCTTTATAATTATAAACATATAGTTCAATAATTATAAACATAGAACCGTGTCCAC
This sequence comes from Ipomoea nil, assembly GCF_001879475.1. NCBI lineage: Eukaryota > Viridiplantae > Streptophyta > Magnoliopsida > Solanales > Convolvulaceae > Ipomoea > Ipomoea nil. Next base: position 161,416 of record NW_017619655.1, on the reverse strand, counting down.
CTTGCAAGGTGGACACGGTTCCACAGCATAACGATTGACAGAACAGATGGTAAGAAAATAGTAGCGCCCAGAAATGAGCTATAACTAACTATGCTACTGATAGGAATCAAACCCAGGTCGCTAGGTTGAGAGTATAAACCAGATACCGCTAGACCAGGGTACCTGTAGTGTTCAGATGATGCCCCCTTAAAGGGAGGGAAGGGTGCCTTATATAGTGTAGAGGGTCTTTCGAATTGTTGACAAGTGTACGACATCTACTAGTCTTCTATATCCATCCTCCACGTGTCCCATGGATGCAAGAATGATCGATTACCAATCTATAGCTAACATTGCTAGTCATGCGCTAGGGAAGGGTGCACACCCCCCGCCACGCCATGGCCTGAGGTGGCCAGCTAGACATGCGGCCGACAAATGGTCAAAGCTGCCAGCCCAAAAATATAGGATAAATATTAGGTGTCTCGCTACAATATACAAGAGTTGGTGTGGCTTGATAAGTTGAGCTTTGAATCTTATGTTAGAGGTCTTAGGTTTGACCCTTGTTGGTAATATCCTAACTTATTTTATAAAATCGTTGCCTTTGTAGTGTTCTTAAAGACAACACACAAACAACAACAGTTATATAAAATGTAGGATAAATATTATGTGTCGTACTTTAATATATAAGAGTTGGTGTGGCTTGATAGGTTGAGCCTTGCATATTATATTAGAGGTTTTAAGTTCAACCCTTGTTGGTGATATCCTAACCTATTTTATAAAACCGTTGTCTTTGTAGTGTTCTTAAAAACAACAACGGTTATATAAAATGTAGGATAAATATTAGGTGTCGTGCTACAATATATAAGAGTTGGCTTTGTGTCATGTTACAAGCTCTGCATTGCATCTTATGTTAGAGGTCTTAGACCTTTGCTGGCAATACCCTAACCTATTTTATAAAATCGTTGTCTTTGTAGTGTTCTTAAAATATAGGATAAATAATAGGTGTCGTGCTTCAATATATAAGAGTGGGTGTGCTTTGTGGGTTGAGCTTTGCATCCTATGTTAGAGGTCTCAGGTTTGACTTTTGCTGGCAACATCTTAACCTATTTTATAAAACCATTGTCGTTATAGTGTTGTGTATTCAAGTGCTATTAAAGACAACACACAAATGACAACGGTTAAATAAAACCGTTGTCTTTTAAAAAATAATAATGCAAACCGTTGTCTTTGTAGTGTTGTGTATTCAAGTACGCTTAAAAGACAACATATCAAATGACAACGGTTAAATAAAACCGTTGTCTTTTAAAAAATAATAATGCAATATCCTAACCTTGCCAAAATTCATTGTTTCTTTGTAAGTCTGCTCGGAAAAAAAATGGATGTCAAACGCTGAGAGGGGATGTGACAGAGGCCGGTGTCCTGCTGCGTTCAAGCGTCTTGCTGCGCCTGCAACGGAGAGTTGCGGTGTCCTACTACGTTGCAGCAAAGCGCTGCAGCATCCTGTTGCTGTTGCGACTTTCAGTTGTGGATGATCACGTTGCTAACAACGAGCTTGTGTTGGAGGTCGATGTTCATGTCCGCGGCGAAGACGATCCAAAAGGGCTCCCTTTAGATCACCGCATGGCAGAGAGTTCCCGACTTTGGATCGACAGCGCTGTCGTCGGACGAGTCGGAGTGTACATAAATCTTACCCCAACCGAATTTGCAGCTGGAGGGATTCTAACCATTTGAAGCTGCTGTGAGTTGATCTAGATGGCAGCAAAACTGAAGTATATATGGGTCTAATGCACGCTTCCTTTTTAATTAAGCTAAGTATCATATAATGCTGTAATAACATTAATTTGTGTTATTATTATTTTAATGAGTATAGCAGTGCATCCATGCATTCTATACGACTTTTAAAAGTCATGCGAGCTACGTGCTATGAATTATACTATTTAGATATATGCATTATATGATATGCACATGAATTATGAATACATTATAGGTATTCAAGTGTTTTTTTTTTAATTTACATCATCAGTGATTCAATTTACAATTGGTTTTCATAATTTTTAGAAGAGAATATGTTGGGTTATGGATTCCAGGAGGGAGAAATTCCTCTTGCATGCTTTTGAGAAAAATATTTACAAGTGTTGTTTTATGGAGAAATTAGGTCCTTATATTTCTTCTTATAAGTCTCTATGTGGTACTAAGAATAATAAACGAGAAAGTTTCGTGTTAAGCATGAAAATCTCAAGTGAACTATTAGTGAGTAAATGGAGTACTCATCAAAGTGTATGTAATTAAGCTTTGATCAAAATGATAAACTTACTCTAATAGAAGACTAATTATGAAGATTAGTCATTGAGTTATTGATGGAATGACCTAAAGTCAAGAGGTGATGAATTCATGGTGGATCCTACTTTTGTGGTCAAATGAAGCCATAAAAGGAATCACAAAGTAATACACTTATTAGTCATTCTTGTGATGTGTGTCCTTGTACGGTTGAGCTACAGTTCTTAATGAATTCACCACTTAATGGATTCACCCTATAAGACGGGTGGTCCTATTGAGACTGACTTAATGGATTCACAACTTAACATTTGAGATGGTGAGCGTAAATTGCTCTTAATGATTTCATACCTAAATTGGGTAGTCTACATTGAGATAGACATAACGAAATCACCTACTTGAGTGAAAAGGGTTAGCCACCTTTTATGAAAGATAATGGACTATCTTTCTAGAACACTCACGAGCATCCGGATGTTCAATTGGGCTAAAATATATGATAGTCGTGCTAATAACACTCTCTATAGTTATGGTGTACACTTAAGGATAAGTTACAGGAGGAGAGTATTCTAAAATCATAGAAGAGTGATGTTTTTAATGAACTACCCTAGACCATATATTGCACTTGTAGTGAATAAACTAGCTCAATCACAACCCACAATCAAAGTGAAACACACTAAAATGCACTAATCTGAATGCTTGGGTACCTAAAAGGAACCATGGGTTGAGGTCTTGGCTATGCAGGATTCCAGCAACCATGGAAGGGTAATGTGATGCAAACTGGGTCAATGACGTTAATAATGTCAAAACCACCTGTGGATATGTGCTCACAATGTGTGATGCAACCACTTCGTGAAAATCGACCAAACATCTTGCATAGCTAGATCAACTATGGAAATATAATTTATAGCACTTGATCTAGCAAGCCAAGAAGGTGCGTGCTTAAGAAATATGTTGGTAAACGTGTAGTTGTGGGGGTGTCCAACACCTTCAGTGTCTATACATTGTTATCCACCTTGCCATTTGAGTTGCAAAGAATGGTGTCTACAATGGGAAAAGAATACACATAAGAGTCAGACATGAGTCTGTAGGCAGTTGATTGCTGACAAAGTAATCACTATCAAGTATGCAAAATTTGAGATGAATATTGCAGATCCTCCCATAAAAGGTCTAATCTCGGAAGACCATCCTCGAAACATCAAGGGAGATCTGGTTAAGACCATTGAGGTAAGGAATTCATGACGGATACCACTTCTGTGGTCAAACTAAATCATGAGAAGGCTTACACTAGATTTATGCCTTTAACTACTTTTTAGCCTTTAAAGTTGGTCTATATTGAGATAGACTTGACAGACATAAAAGTCTATATTAAGATAGACTTGACAGAAATACAAGTCTATATTGAGCTAGACTTGACAAACATAAAAGTCTATGTTGAGATAGACCTGACAAACATAAAAGTCTATATTAAAATAGACTCGACAGAGCTAAAAGTCTATATTGAAATAGACTGGAGAAGGTTAAAAGTCGATCTATATTGAGATAAACACAACAAACTTGAATACTAAGGGTTTCTCATAAGAAGTCAAAGAGTGTGACTTTCATAGAACTTGTAATTTAGAGTTGATGTGTGTATTAGAGTTCAAAATTTATCTAACCTATGAGTTCAAGTTCTCAAACACTACATTAAGATCAACTCATTTGTATTGCTCAAACATTATTCTTTCTAGTCTTCTACTTTGAATGTGTGGGGGGTTGTTGGGAAGTCATTCAAATTAAAAGTCTTCTATCCTTAGCCTATTTTTTAGGATCATTACAGCTTATCTTGTCCCCACATTAATGAGATCATGGAACGTGTAATCCTCTTTGTTTCACATTCCTATTCCTGCAGCTCTCATATGTGGCTGAAAATGAAGCTTGTCGTTGGCTGGCTTGCTATATAAACAGTGATCATTAGTGGGAAAAAATACACTAAGAATCTCTTCATCTTCTTCAATTCTTTTGTCCTATTGTCTGAGCAACGTCAGGTTCGCCTACACTATAGTCGGTGGATCTAAGCGTAGCAGGTCTGTGTTGCCAATCGAAAGCGTGTTGAAAATTCTGATTGCACCGTCACCGGAAAATCGCTTTTAAAGAAGTGTTTTACAAACACATTACAGACATTTTCAAGTATCTTCTTTTTGTTTGTTTCATGCTTGCATGCTTTGGTCGACGTTGTTTCAGGGTCCAACAGGAATCAATCAAAGAATTGAAACTGAAATTAACAAAAGCAAACATAGCTCAATACACTTGCAATCTAATCCAAAGATCACAAACAATTGAGGAGGGGGGCACTTGCCCCCCTCACCCCGCAAACCGGTTTAATTGGTTTAGAACTTTAGGTAACCTCTGATTTTTAGTAATCATATTTTTTAACTGATTTTTAGTAAAGTCCTAAACCAATTCAATCAGTTGAAACATGAAAAAGAACAAAAGAAAAATATGAAGAGACCAAAATGCCCTTACTAAAAATAGGAAAAGTCATGAGAAGGACTAAAAGTGTCCAAAAAGTAATAGTCTTGGATATTAAATGGCAAAAATGATAGTTTGGGACTAAATTTGGAATTGCCACAAAAGATAAGGGACCTCTGGTGGAATTAACTTGAAGATAAATTTCATTGTCTAGTTGGTGGAAAAAAATTATTGGGAATATTGATTCTATTATTTGGTTGGATTTGAAATTGTAAAAAATAGCGAGTATAAAGACCTATATGCCCCTACAAAATAATAAAAGTAATAACAACACCTCGTGGTCTGACAAAAAAAAAAAAAAAAGAACAACAAGGGTAAAATTGTCAAGCCATGGAAAACAAAATCCCGCGTCCTACCAAGGATTTTGTTTTCCTCAAATGTGAAGAATTCATTTTTCAATGGAAAAGAATTCAATGAACCAAACACCAAAAAACAACATTTTCATCCACTGAGGGAAATATTTTGAATGGAAAAACTTTTTTATCCAACCAAACATCCCCTAAGATTGTGGCTTCGAATAGGAAATAAAGATATCGAATAGGGAACTGCAGAAAAACTTTGAATTTTGTACTGTAGGACCGGTTTTTGGCCCGTGCATAATGCCCACGGTTGTTATACAGTGGACCATGGTCCATAGTGCTATGTGGACCATGGTTGTCAAATGAAACTGTAATAGAATTAAAATGATACTTTAGTGCATGTTGTAAAATGAAACTAAAAAACAGAGCTTATTCAACAATGTATTGTCAAATGAAACTGTAGTATAATTAAAATGATACTTAATGTTGTTAAAATGAAACTAGTGTCTATGGAAAATGAAACTAGTTTCTGTGGAAAATGAAACTAAAATTCAGAACCATACAATAACATATATTGTCAAATGAATGTGGAGTGTAATTAAAACAATACTTTAGCATTATTATAATTAAACTAGTGTGTGGAAAATAAAACAACAAAATAGAGTTCATGCAATAATGTATATTGTCAAATGAAACGACTATAGTAGAATTAAAATGATACTTTGATATTGCTATAATGAAACTAGTGATGTGAAAAAAGAAACTGAAAAATAGAGCAATATTATCAAATGAAACTAAAGTGTAATTATAATGATACTTACTTTATGGACCACATTACTACATGGACCATGGTCCACTGTAAAATTTGCTTAATGCACAATAGCACAGGGCCTCAATTTTAGAGGGTCCAATATCTATTTTTGACCTAGCAGCTTAAGAAATAAAAAAGAGTATATGCAATTAAGTCCACATTCCTTCACACCTCTTTCTATCTTGCTTGAAATGAACTCATCAATTTTTTCCCCAAATCACGCACCTCCACTGAAGAGGGCAAGATTCTTCCTTCCTCCATTAATTTTACAACTTCCTCCTCCAAATTTCTTTGATTACCAAAGTTGCAATTCAATTTTCACTTCTCTATCCTAATTAATTAAGCATGATTATGGCAAAATCGTCAAAATCTTTAACATAATTCAAATTTCTTCTCAATCAAATTTTCAGTGTTTATGTATCAAACATCTAAATTAAGGTCTCATTTAATTACAAGAACGGAGATACAAAAATCCAAAACACGACATTGTTGTACTATAATAGTATTGTTGTTGCACAATGATGCATCGTCCGTGGATGCAACTTAGGAAGTAGGAAGACGACGAATGGATCAGGCAGAAATGGAGAGGCGGAAACGTATTCTGGGTTGTGTGGATCACAAATAAAAAAACTTTTTCCGTTTTATTTTATGTGTTTGGTTCAGTTAATGAGGCTTGATTGAATTTATTTTTAATCCAATTTTTCATAATATTAAGTTTAGTATTAGTATACAAAATTTATATATTTAGAAACTACTCTAAAAATACTATTAGACACAAAAAAATCAAATTTAAAAATAAGTAAAAAATACTAAAGAAAATAAACAAAGAATAAAGAGTTGGTTTGACCAATGAATAGTAAGTAGCACAAATAAAATGGGACAGAGGGAGTATATTACTTGTGTCGATAAAATAATATATTATTTAAAAGTATATTATTTAAGCATTGAAAGTATATTATTTTGTATACTATCAAATAATATATATTCGGTACATAAATAATGTATTTTTAGTATATTAAAAATATACCTTGTATTTATGGAAAATACATTATTTGAGTACTGAAAATATATTATTTTGCATATTATCAAATAATGTACATTTAATACACAAATAATGTAGTTTAAATAAATATTATATAATATGCAATATACCTTGTATTCGAAGAAAGTACATTATTTGAGTATTGAAAATACATTATTTTATTTTTAGTATAGTAAAATTGTACTTTATATTATAGTCGACAGAAAAATTTGTTTCTATTATTCGTCTTATTTTTTAAAGTAAGGGAGAGTACTAATCCGTTTTAAAAGCCCAACACAATAGTATTTAAAAAAATAATTGTTATTTTTAAATAAAGGCCTATTAGCTTAGTTGGTTAGAGCATCATGCTAATAGTGTGAAGGTTGCAGGTTCAAGACCTGCATGGGCCAAATATTTTAAAACCCAAAAAACTGTCGCGAAATTTCTCCCCTTGCTCAATTTAACTCATTCAAGCGCTTATTTCTTTTTGAAAAGATCATAATTTTAACACTTAGATATTTTTATATAATCTATTCTGTATTTTTAATTCCAATTTATTGATCAAACTAATTCCTTGTCTTTAACAATTTTAACATTGGATTTTTTTAATTTAGAGTATTATTTATGAAATTTGTCTCATTTATTGGTCAAATTAAAAATTTTTTGAAGGGTCAAATTAATTTATTTTTGTTCACTTATTTTCTCTGAAATTTTTAAATTTAATAGTTTTTTTAATCACAATTTGATTTTTGTGGTGATGGAGGTTTTCTTTGATACATTAGGTTTTTCAGCTTACGCCAAACTAATTTTAAACTCCCATAACCTCTACCCAAGAGCCGCTGAACGAGGTAAAATCGTGAGTCACCCCGTTAGCTCTCATGTTGCATATTTGCGTACAAAGAGCCTTTATCAATTCCGATCGGTCAAGGTCTCATAATGACCTGTTGAAAAATTTATAGAGAAATTAATATTAAGAAATTATGTGTATGTGATCGAACATTCATGTAATTATTTGGAGTTATAGAGTATATAAATAATTACATCTGATGTTAGATGATGTATAAGAATTTATAATCGTGAAGTAGTTTAATTTTATCATAATTGAACTTACGAAATTACATCTGAGTTGATTTCGTTGAATAAACCAGTCAATGATTTAGTGCTGTAATATTGAAATAGTAAAATGTTGAAGTTTATAGTATTTGGTATACGTTATACGTATATATATGTATGTACAAATAATTCTTTTAATCCTCTTTTAATCCTTATTATCCTACCCAAATTTTTACAATCTAAAAGTTTCTTATTAGGGAAGATTCCTTGTGGTATTCAAACTTTCACATTGCTGTCAAAACAAGAATTTATTAGGGTGCTGGAGGGTTTCTCCCCCACAAAAACTTGGACAACAAGTATTAAAAATTGAGTTTGATTAGGAAATACATCAAAGATATTGGGCTGTTTGGACCAAAGGATTGGCAACCATGATGGAAAAGGTCTACACTTTTTGTTGGGCAAATTATTGTGTACCATAAATATCAGGTACATTTTTAATATATTAAAAATATAATTTTTTTGTACTGAATATACATTAATTTTGTATTGAAGGTACATTATATAAAATAATATATCCTTAGTATATTAAAAATGTATTTTAAAAAAATGTACCTTACGTACATAAATAATATACCCTTAGTATATTAAAAATGTATTTTTTATTTATGGTCCACACAATTATGTGGACCATAGTCTATGCAATAATGATTGTTTTGTTGGATTAAGTTTAATGTACATGGGTGTTAGGCGATGGGCAAATTATTGTGTGGACCATGGTTCACATAGCTGTGTTGACCATGAATATTAAAATCATTTTTAATATATTTGATAGGGAATATACTTCGAATTTGACCTCCTTGTACGTCTATACTCTTGTTTCGTAGTCAAGTCAGGATCAAACAGTCCGACTCAGGTCAACAGATCAAAGTCAAACCTGTCATTACTTGACCTATATAAAAGGCTTTAGCCCTTCGTTATAGGGGTCCTTCCCTCTCCTCCTCTCTCTCTCTAAACACTCCAAAATTGAATAAAAGAGTTTCTTTATACCTCATTATGGGATCTTCTATCCTTTGTTCATATAATTTCTACACATTATACATCATTAATATACACTTTGCATACGCGAGTTGAATAAACGATATCAAATGGCGCCGTCTGTGGGGAGCGCGATAAAAGACCGCGTTTCCCGTAGTTTTTTGGGTCCTATTCTGTGTATTTCTTCGATTCTCAGGGCTGGTCGGAATGCTTCTCCGGTGACTGTTGTTCTTAATCTTCACGCCGCAAATGCATTGGATTGCTAACCTGATGCCATGATCAGAGTATATTTACAACATGCATGCACCATAAATCCTCATTGACCTTTGGAGAACCCCAACCACCAGCGAATTCATAGTCAGAGTCGACAGGATCTATCCGCAATTCGATCGCCGGCATGCATCGTCACACCGCATCACCTGACTTCACCGTGACCATCGTGTAGGAGCCAAGGGCAGGCAGAAGATTCACAGTTTCATATGCGAGCATCATTCCGCTCGCACTAAATTGAAGAAGAACCGAGCATCACCGGCTATCGCTACCGGTCGAGCAATCCAACTTAATTATTTGAGCTTCGCCAAGCTTTCCTAGAACATCCCGAGCTGTCACTTTGGGTATGCATGGCCGAGCATGACTATGGTCAAACCAATCATAATAAAAGCAACCCACTGAGGACTCTTGAGCCACTGCCGACAACTGTTTTCTTTAAACCACAACGATCGTTCGGGCTAGTGGCCGGAATCCCCATATTGTTTTGAGAGTTATGACATTTATACTGGGATTGTGGATCAGATTGGATTATGCAAAGTATGAAATACAGATTGGATTATGCAAAGTATGAAATATAATTTCTTTTCTTTCCTCTCCTATCTCTCTTCTTCTCTATCTCTCTCCTTCTCTCTCACCTAAACCCTAGGATCGCTACAAGTGGTACCAGAGCTCCTCGATCATGGAGGACAGAGTTAGAAAGCTTGAGGCAGCCATAGTAGAGCTTAACGGCAAGATAGACAACCAAGCACAGGCCACCCTGTCGGGCTGCTGTAAAATCTCCGTAGATTTTAGTTGTGTTTCTCTCACTTCTCTCAGTGATTCTAGATAGGTGTATGATACGTCAACCGAGCAGTGAGAGGACTTGGGAGTCTAAATAACCTACATCCCATCAATGTAGGTAACTAATTACTTAATGCTGACTAAGTTCTAATACTTAGTCAGCCTATTGATTTGCACCACTTAAATATTATTGTTATTATATAATAAACTTAATAATAATAATAATAATACAAAAGGAAAACGTTACATTCTCCCACTTGGTGTAAATACGGAACCCAAGAACAAGATTTACACCAATCACAATGATATGTCCTCCTTAGCGCAAGTAATATCTATTATGATCAAATGCAAATTGCCTTCGAGTACTTTAGGTAATCAAACTTTAATGAAACAAACCAGATGTTCATTTCAAGTCCACTGAAGTATATTTTCTTATTGAGATAAACTGAATTGTGTACACACTCAAAGAAAATGTCTGAAGTATCTGAAAAACTGAAGTGCAAAAGAATTTCATTATTAAACTGAATGCATATACAAAATTACAAAGAGGACGAAAGTCCCATTTTCTGAATCATATCCTTGAATTTAAATGGAGGCATGCCTTTAGTCAAGGGATCTGCTAGCATCAACTCAGTATTAATGTGTTCAATGAATACAACTTTATTCTTGACACGCTCCCTAATGGCTAAGAACTTGATGTCGATGTGTTTGCTTCGACTCCCACATTTTTCGTTCTTAGCTAGGAAGACTGCAGCTAAGTTGTCACAATAAACTTTCAATGGCTTAGATATAGAATCCACAATTCTAAGCCCAGAGATGAAATTCTTGAGCCACACACCTTGCGAAGTAGCCTCGAAACAGGACACGAACTCGGCTTCCATGGTAGAAGTAGTTATTAAGGATTGTTTAACACTTCTCCATGAAATAGCCCCACCGCCTAATATGAAGACGTACCCGGAAGTTGATCTCCGAGAATCAACACAGCCAGCGAAGTCCGCATTAGAATAACCAACAACATCCAGGATGTCCGTCTGCCTAAAACCCAACTTGAAGTCTTTAGTACCTTTGAGATACCCCAGAACTCTCTTCACAGCTCCCCAGTGGTCCTTGCCCGGATTATGCAAGTACCGCCCTAACATACCGACGGCAAAGGCAATGTCGGGCCTTGTACAAACTTGAATATAGCCAAGACATCCAACCGCTTCAGCATATGGAATATCCTTCATAAACTCCTTTTCCAAGTCGTTCTTATGACATTGGTCCAAACTAAACTTATCCCCTTTTGCAATAGGAGCAACATTCGGTGAACAATTTTGCATCCGAAATCTTTCCAAAATTTTGCATCGTTTTTTTGACTTAAGTTGTATTAAGTTTTAAAGTTATATCCGAAAATGTTTTTAAAGTTTAACAGTTTTAACTATTGTTTTTCCATATTTAGTCTCCAAATTAACATAATAATATTATTATGGCTATTTATTGCTTTTTTGGTTTATTTGCAGTTTTATGCCATTAATAATACTATTAATTGAGTTTTGGAGAGTGATTTTTTTAATCAATTCAGAATTTTGGAAAAACATGTTTTCTATGCATTATTGTAAATCTATCCCATAATTTATTTAGTACTTGAATTATGATTTTAGATGTTATTGCCCACATTTAGTTAAGAATGAAAAATTGAAAACACATTTGGTGTTTTTCATATTTGTTAGATTGTTTTATGCTTTTAATCACATTAAGTGCATAATATAAAGTTTAATTATGCAATTAGAATTTGTGAGTTTTTTATTTACGAATAAAACATATACTATGGCTTGATATTTGTGAACTGTTTCTCACAAATTTGATTTTATGCAATTAAAACATTTTCACGTGGGCGTATAGTTTTTAACCTTTCAAAGTATATATCTATTATATTATTATTCAAATTTTGGATTTCTTTTGGTTAGAAGTCATACTTGTTTTGAATATTAATTGTATACTTGAGGTTATTGCTCATATTAAAATTGTTTTCAATTATGCAATTTATTTAGAATATATGAGTTTATTATTTAATTTTATGCATATCTGTTCTAAGCATAATATTTTATTTTATATTATGCGATTTATTATGCATTTTATTATGCCTTTAGAAAGCATAGTTTGAGAATGGATTTAGTTCCTTATTAAGTTGAACTTTATGCATAAAATTAACTGCGGTAGTGCCTGAATTTAAGCACGTTTAGCCCGTTAATTTAGTTCATCAATTTAAAGCCTTATCCATAGGTGAATCTACAATTGTATAGATCTCCCAAACGATTTTACTTCAAACATGAGAACACATGACTTAGGGAAGTTTCTTGGGGAGGAATACTAGTTCTATGGCCCTGGCTTAAAAGCCTTATTGCTACTAGTCGTCCCCTTGCGACGCTACTCTGTCTAAGGAGTTGGTATTTAACCGAGCTTCGTCTCGACCAACTTTCCTGGGAGTATACCTAATAATTGTCTATCATGTGTTGGTTTAATTCATTTGTTAGGATTTAACTTCCCCTTTTGCCAAGTGATTAGAATTTCTAGATTAATTAAAGAGTAGCTACAACATCTTTAATTTACTAAAAATTGTCTAAAGTTCAAATCACATAAAGATGGCAATGATAAATGCCTAGTGGTCCTATAATTTTAATTAGTTGGGGAGTAGCCACAGCATCCTTAATCAGTTAAAATTATATATTGGGTCACATAAAATTTGATAAATGTCTAGTGATCTTATAATTTTAATTAGTTGGGGAGTAGCCACAGCATCCTTAATCAGTTAAAATTATATATTGAGTTGTTAGGGTCACATAAAGTTTTAGACATATCAATTGTGATTAATTGTATGTAATATGATGGAATTTAGTCCACAGGCAATTTCGTTATATTTGTATGATTAATTAGGATGAAATACTGAACTATGATCATAATTTAGCCCACAGGCAATTATGTATCAGAATGTAGTTTAGTAAGTTTATCAGTGATGATAGGAATAAAGATTCACCTCTATCATGAAGCTTAATTTTATGATATAAACTTTAGGTCATATATCTTAATTTGCCCATAAGGATTAAGATAAAGAACATGATCTCTTAAGGTTTTTTTTTTTTTTTTTTTTTTTTTTTTTTTTTTTTTTTTTTGTCATAATGGTTGTAATGAATCTAATTGAATTAAAACTTCAGCCCACAGGCAAGTTTTATGTCACTTGATTCTTCAACCCATTTGATAATTGTATGGTTGTAATGAATCTAATTGAATTAAAATTTTAGCCCACAGGCAAGTTTTATGTCACTTGATTCTTCAACTCATTTGCTACTTGTTTCATCATAAAATTTCAGTTGGATCTAATTGAGTAGAACTTTAGCCCACAGGCAAGTTTTATGTCACTAGATTCTTCTGACTATTTAGTAATTGAGATAAAATACTATCATAAGTGTTTAATTGAATTTAATAGAATTAAAACTTTAGCCCACAGACAAGTTTTATGTCAATAAATTCATCAACCCATTAGATAATAACTTTATCCCAATTTCTTAGAATTTATAAATTTAGTTCAATTATAATTCTAAGTTTCATGGTTTGCATTGGCAAAACATGTATTTAGTCATTTTCCAAAATTTAGATACACCTTTTATTAATTATTTTTCACGAAGCTTACTTGGTTATTTGGACTAACTATAGTAAGTTGCGTGGTATGATATACCTCTTATGGATTCCAATAATAAAATATATCTTCTGAGCCGAATTCCAACTTGGTTTTGTATGTCCAACTATGATGGAGAATCATGTCCTCATTAATTATTCATTTAGTTGGACTATAATTAGAACCAAATATTGATTATTTAGTATGCCCAACTAATGGTGGAGAATTATATCTTCATTATTTAGTTGGTCAAATCAATTATGAGTGTTATATCATTAATTTGGCTAAAGAATATCTTAATCAGTGGGAGTGATCATTTAGGAAAGATCATTAAGATACTCCACTAAAGCTGATGGATTTAGTTGTTTTCATACATTCCAAATTGGATTGTGCGTCTAGCAATAAGTCCAAAAGTTTCCACAAGTATTAATTTAGTCTTTTGTTCTTATAATTCATAAGTTCATTTCATTGAACGTTTGGTTGTACAACATATTTATGAAAATGTTGTAACAATATTAATGAATTTATTAGAACGAAAACATTTAACTTGTGGTGCACTGCCAATTAATAAATTCTTTAGCAATTAACGGAGTCTTTAGTTTCTTCAAAATTGATCCTGGACCATTTTTGGTTTGTAAGGCTCAAAACAATTTTGTAAGACATAATAAGACTTGTAATGTTCAATTAATTTCGAGGTGGACCTTGAGATTATTTGAGAAGTTGGTGTATGTTTAAGATTCCAAATTATTGATTTAGACCTTATGGTTTATGTCATTGGAATGTTTCTGTGACTTGACTATCTTTTGGGCTATCTTAATGAGTGGGAGTGACAGACGTGTCAACTCCAAGCTCTTAGCCGTTAGAGGTAGTGTTTATGTTAACTTATAAACAAGTCATAGAATATAGTTAGCATTATGCTAACATTAAGAGATCTCTACTTAAGGCAAGCTTCTAAGATTTTAGAGATCATACAGTGAATTTGGATGATTTCTTCTTTCAGTTGTGCACATAATATATTTTGAGAAACATCCCTTAAGGGACTAAGAATAAACGTAGGGTTTATTCATAAAGAACCTAAGTTAGGGAATTTAAAATGCATGTGATCATAGAAGATATTACTCACTTGATTAGTAGATGACGTATTACTATGGTTCATGTATTTTGTTCTTTAATGAAGGTTGTGCCAGTACTTGCACCAAGTGGGAGAATGTAAGTATTTTCCCTAATATAATATATTATAATATATTGTATTAATTAAGTGGTTGTGGTGCAAGTGAAAGATTAAGTCAGTTAGTGGCTTAATCTGTTAGGCAACTCAGGATATTCAGTTAAGCTTTAACTAAATATCTGCCTACGTTGATGGGATGTAGGCTTCTAAGCAAAACAGTCCTCCCACAGCTCCCCTGTTCAGCATACACGCACCATCACGTATTCGGGAGAGAAGTGGTAGACAAAACACTTTCTACAGGTTTACCATTCCAGAGGAAATTTCCACAACTATGGCTAGGGATGTTCAAAGGTCCTAAAGCTTCCGCTGTAACGAGTCAGGTTACTCGTTACTACAGTTCATGTTAGACTAAATTTATTATCTAACACACCCAGGATACGGTTGCCACCCTCATTGCCCAGGTAATACTGGCGCCACTCAGCTGGGGAGTTTGAGGGAATAAATTTTGGAAATTCCCAGGTTCAACCGACCAACACCCCCTTTGAAGAATTCCACCCCTGGGCAGTCTTCGGTCCAGGGAAGAGCCCAGGATCAGCAAGGGCCAGTGGAAGGACTAGCATGCCAATTGGAAGCAGACCTGATAAGGCTCCAGTAGTAGGAGGATTGGAGGTAGAAGATGCACCCACATGAGGCTTTCCCATCATGTTGGAACAGGAAGACGAGGTGGAAGAACAGTGGGAACCTAGAAGGGTGAATTTGAATGCAGTCAGACAACCCCCAGCAGGGCAGCACCGTGATTTCTTCCTCAGGTATAAGGCTGAGTTTCCTATCTTTGATTATGATCACCCTAGGTAGTGGATCCTTAGATGTGAAAAGTTTTTTGTGCTCTCCCAAATCCCCAGACATGAGATTGTTAACCTGCTTTATGTGAATTTATCTAGGAGGGTTGGACTGTGGTTTGAAGGGTATGTCAATATTTTGAGGGGAGGATTTGTGACAACCCAAAATTTATTTCCTCAAATTCTATTTTATAAAATCCCAAATAAATTATTTTCGTTCCTACGATAATTCCTAGTCAAACGAGTAATAAAATATTTATAAATTCTTCCAAAGTGATTTAGTATAAAATAGTTACATATTTATTTATGGCTTTGAAAACCCTATTTATATAATATATTTATCTTCCAAAATCTTGACCCAAAAGTCAATCTGAGTGGAACCTAAGAGGAAACTGTGAAACTGATAAACTAGTTTTGACCTAAACTTGACTTCAAAATAAACCCAACAATATTCCATTAGTTAAATTCATCTAACTTTAAATCCCTAACTCATATCTTCTACCCTAACATTGTATATTTACAATTTTACCCCCAAAATCCTAACTATAAAATGTAGCATTTTCTCTTGTTACACTATTCATTTCCATACAAACCAGCAGCAATCTTTCGTGTGTCTCTCTTCCTCCATCTATCATCTTCATCTTCTTCATCTTCCAAAACCCTAGGTTTAAGACTTGGTGAGATATCTTCTCCCCTTCCATTTACTTTGGTTAGCTTGTTTTTAAGATAAGGTTAAGAAGAAGACCAAGCTTTACTTTGGTTAGCTTGTTTTTAAGATAAGGTTAAGAAGAAGACCAAGCTTGAGACTATAGAGGGATTTGAGTATATGTTCTACGGGATGGAGAATGCCAGAGGGCAGCAGGAGCCACGGAGCTTAGTGACGGAACTACACGAGTTTTGTCACAACAGTCCGTGATAGCTCAGGAGCCACGGAGCTTAGTGACGGAACTACACGAGTTTTGTCACAACAATCCGTGATAGCTCAACACGAGTTTTGTCACAACAGTCCGTGATAGCTCACTGGCCTGGGTACCCGTTTGCATGTGTTAGGGCGTGAGGTTGAATCTTCTAGCTAAGAGTTCTTTAGAGGTTTAGTTATCGATTGTGATGCTTTGGGAAAATGGTTTAAAATGGAATTTGAACCCTTAATATCATAGTTAAGGATTAGAGTTCTTTCCAATTAAGCAACTTCAACCTTTGAGAAATTATTTTGGGTCAAATAAATTGTTATTTGGGTTTGAAGGGTTATTTATATTTAAAAGTATATTTATATAGAAAATCATAAATATTTTGGGAAGTACTATGTATCTTTAGAAATGTTTAACTTAAGAATTTTTAATTTGATATGTAAAATGTATAAACCATGGATTCCCAAATCTATTATTTTAGTCCTATGTTGATAGATTTCTTGAGATTTGATTCTTAGAAATGATTGATAATGCATGATAATATGTTTATTGGGTGTTGATGATGTTAGATGATTTATTCATGGTTGTTTGGAGGTATTTTGTTGAGGTCTGAGTTGTGAAAATGGAGATTGAGGCATCTGGTGCACACAAAGATGCACACTACCAGTTCACCGGTTGGCCTTGCGGCCCTAGCCAACGGATCTAGGAGAGACCCGTTGGCTAGAACCGTGAATCAACGGACTCGAGTGACGGATCCAAGGGAGATTTGTCACTCTAGTCCGCTACTTGGTGGAGCCAAGTGGCGGGGTCTCTCAAGGCCTGCGAAAGCTCCGCCAGGTCAAAACAGGAGAGGCCAAGCCCTTAGGCTGAGCTATGTGTTGTTTTAGACCGAGATTTGTGGGCCCGTGAGGCTCGGACACTCGAGCTCATAACGACACGCTAGTGTGAGTTATATTTGTATGATTTTTGAGTAGAAGCATGTTATCCAGACAAAGTATGAAATTTAGTCCCTGAGTATTTGATTGAATGTTGAGTTCAAAATTATGAAGTATTATGTTGGCATATGCTTACAAGAATTATTTGATTAAATGTGCTAATTGCATTGCTTAGCTCATGAATAGATGAATTGATGAGATTATTGAGATTTCTTGCATAAGTCACTGTTTTCCAAACCTTGCATTGAAAAGTCTATTTTGCCACTTTTAAAGATTTATGTAAAGTAGAAGGCTTATAGTGAAGCCTTAAGCTATTTTCAAATCCTTATATCTATTTTGGAAAATCTATATCTATATGCATTGAGAAGCTTGCATGATAATTAGATTTCCAATATGAGAAAGAGAAGTTATATGAGATATATATATGTGCATTGAGAAGCTTGCATGATATCTAGATTACTAGCATGAGAAAAAGAAGTTGCATGTGATATATATGCTATTTATATTAAGTGAGGAAAATCCATGTTTTGGAGGTTCCCGTTAGGACTATGTCCTTTCGGAAGGAACGAGAAAGAAAGAAGTTATGAGAAAGGAAAGAAACGGTCACAGAGGACCGACATTTTATTCTAGAAGTAACTTGGTAGAACAATCCCGAGTTGCTAGGTTCGATACTACGCGCTAGGCTTGGAATCCTAGTTAGGGGGTGTGCACACTGAATGTACGATACCTGATTCCACAAAGTTATAAGAACCAGGAGTACCGGTTCTGTGGGTGAGATGAGTATTAGGCTGCCAGATTGCCGAGCCCGGATAGGTCTATTGGTGTTTTTATATGTCCAAAAACCCCATATTATAATTGACAATATTATTATGGCATACTAAGATAGGGTTAGAGTCTGTCCATTTGGTTCTACAGCTAACTGATCAATCAGAAGCAACAACAGAAGAACTGACACTGAAGATCTGATTTAGGAAGCTGTTTCCTTAAAAGGCTCACGCGGTTTTATCAGACCAGTATGGAAAGATGATCAGCGTATTTTTTCAAGAAAGGTATGGACCTAATCTTCTGAGATTACATTCCTATTTTACAGTCCTACCTTCTACAATCAAAGTCAACTATGGAGAGTGTTTATTGAAGGATCTATAAGTACCCTTATTTGACAAGAATTAGGGTTACGCCAAAAATAAAGAGAAACACTCCAGATCTGCTATATGAGACTAGAACTTTGATTGACATGCGTCTTCTCAGTACAATATGTTCATGGTGATTAAGATGATGAACTTGAGAAGAGATACTGCTGCTTAAAACGAAAGGACACTGTGATCACACTGTTGTGGGAACAACCTTATAGAGCGTCATTGAAGTGGACTGCATCAGAGTGGGCTCTCCAAGTGAAGGGATTTCATTGGACTTCTGTATGCATGGCTCTCCATCTTCAACAATCCACTAAACCTGCGTAGACTGGGTTTGTACCTTGTGTGGGGCACTGGGTAAGATTATTGTATATCTACCTTTGTACATTGGATTATGATTTAGTGGATTGGACGCCTATGTGATCGTCCCCCAGACGTAGATACACACCGTATCGAACTGGGTAAACATTCTGTGTCTTTGGCTTTTGTGCGGATATCTTTCCTTTATATTCTCTTCATGATTTATCGTTACTGATTGTCCCCTTAACTGAATCAATCAGTAATCTAAGTCAGTTATCTAATTCTGTCAATTTACTTAAAATGAGGAATTGCAAAATTACATGTGGTATCAGAGCTTTTAAGTCTACATAGTGACTTGATCCGAAGGGCTGTTTTAGTGTTGCATTCTCTCGTTTTGTTTGTGCGAGTCTGTCTGTGTGTTCGTTGGCTGGTTGTTATATTCAGGATGGATGCAAGTATGAAACCACCAGAACTAGATTGTCACAACTACTCTTTCTGGAAGGCTCGTATGGAGATATATCTTCAAGCACAAGGTACCAGGGTTTATCGCACCATCCTAACTGGGTGGAGTCGGCCTACTACCCCAAATGCACAAGGAGTTGCTGAAGAAAAACCCATGGAGACTTGGACAGACGATGTAATGAATGCCTCTGATCTGAACAACAATGCATTGAACTCAATTGTAGGATCACTGCATGAATCTGTTTTTACGCTTGTTACAGGAGTAAAAGAGGCTAAACGTGTATGGGAGATTCTTGAAACCCGATTTGAAGGAACCAGTGATGTCAAACAGTCAAAGCTGCAAATGGTTCTGTCAGAATTCGAAGCACTAAGAATGATTGAAGACGAAACCATTTCGACCTTCCACAGTAGGGTTCAAAACTTGATGAACCGAGCCTCAATACTTGGGGAACCGTTCACTGATGAGAGAGTGGTCAAAAAGATCCTTAGATCTTTACCTAAACGTTTTCGAATGAAAGTAACTGCTATTCAGGAACACACAGGTTGGGAAAAGAAGACAGTTCGAGAACTCATGGGAAGCTTACACACATACGAACTGGAAGTTCTTGCTGATGATGATATTGGAAGCAACAGGAAAGGAAAGTCGGTATTCTTTGTGGCTGAGGCTGATCGAGAATCTGACACAGACGACATAGATGATGAAACCTTAGCTCTTCTAACCAAAATCTTCAAGAAAATCTTAAAAGGTTTCAACAGAAAGGGTCAAGGTCAGCCTACCAGGACACAACACAAAGTCAACAACTCCTCATATCAAAAGGTAGAAACAACACCTTTCTCACAAAACAATCAATCTCAGACTGGGCGATCAAGACAAATCAGAAACAGTTCCACAGACTCAGGAAAACCTCTCAATCGGTCAGTACAGTGTAGGGAATGTGAAGGATACGGTCACATACAGGCTGAATGTGCAACATACCTCAAAAGGAAAAAGGCTATGTCTGTTGCTACTCTTAGTGACGATGAGGAGGAAACGTCAAATGATCAATCAGATGATAATGTGGGAAACTTTGTAGCTTTCTTTACTGCTACAGACCTTCAGTCAGACGGAGATCAATCAGATGGAGAATCATACATATCAACTGATGACTTTGAAGAGAGACATAATCAACTTGAGACAGAATTTACAAAACTTGTTGCCAGCTGGGAACAACTTGTGAAAGTAAATAAAAATCTGAATGACGAGCTGAAGCAAAGAGATGATCTTCTAAAGAAATTAAATGCAGAACTGATCATAAAAGAAGATCTCATCACTCAGATACGGTCCAGAGAAGAAAAATTAATCAAGGAATTGGAGAACTTGAAGAAAAATATCCAGATGATGGACACCACATCTACCTTAGATAAGATTCTAGACTCTGGCAGAAATCCTAATGATAAAAAGGGTCTGGGATTTGAACAAGGAGAATCTTCGAATAACGCAACAAAGTTCATCAAAGAGGGAATGTCTAAGACCATAGCTGATCGCAGATATGAACAAGGACAGTCATCTCAGTCAGTACAAAACAAGGGAAGGAGGTACGATCAGAGTACTAATACTGACTTGGGCAGATCAACTCATCAATCTCATTATTCGAGGTTCAAAAATAAGATTGTCAAAGCTAAATATTACACTCCCATTTGCCACTACTGTCAAACAAAAGGTCATACTCGACCGGAGTGTTACTTCTTCTACAGAGATCAAAGAAAGGAAAAATATCATAATAAGACTATTACACCTTTCACTAGAAAGGTTTGGGTCAGAAAGTCAGAAGTTATCTGCTACCCCATCATTGTTCTGACTGCGTCTACAACTGATGCTAGATGGTATTTCGACAGTGGATGTTCCAGACATATGACTGGGAATATCAAGTGTCTGATGGCGGTTCAGCCTAGCAGTGGAGCTGTAACATATGGTGATGGACAAAAAGGTAAAATCGTTGGGAAAGGTATACTAAATGTACCAGGTTTAC
Organism: Ipomoea nil; assembly: GCF_001879475.1. Taxonomy (NCBI): domain Eukaryota; kingdom Viridiplantae; phylum Streptophyta; class Magnoliopsida; order Solanales; family Convolvulaceae; genus Ipomoea; species Ipomoea nil. The sequence goes on along the minus strand of NW_017619655.1, from coordinate 139,983 downwards.
CTCAATTAGAAGAAGTCCTGCTAGTCAGTGGGTTGAAAGCAAATCTAATTACCATCAGTCAGTTGTGTGATCAAAATTGGAATGTGTGCTTCGATCGTAACTGCTGCAGAGTTAGTGACAAAGCAAATCAACTGGTCATGGAAGGAACCCGGTCCTCAGACAATTGCTATGTTTTGACAAATGAAACTGCATGTCACCTATCCAAATCTGATGAATCAAAACTTTGGCATAGACGACTAGGTCACATAAACTTCAGAGATATGGATAAGCTGATCAAACTGGAAGAAGTAAAAGGTGTACCTAAGATCAGAATTGATCCAGAAAAAATCTGTGGCGCATGTGCCATTGGGAAACAAATCAGAACTCCACACAAAGCTGTAAGAGGTATCACCACTGAGAAATGCCTAGACCTTGTCCATATAGACCTCATGGGACCAACACAGACTGAAAGCATTGGGGGAAAGAAATACATATTTGTGTGTGTAGACGACTTCTCTCGATACAGCTGGGTATACTTTCTGAGAGAAAAGACAGAAGCTTTCAAGGCTTTTAAGACGCTGTGCATAAGAGTTCAGAAGGAAAAGGATGAATCTATTATAAAAGTTCAGAGATTAAGGAGTGATCATGGAAAGGAATTTGAGAATTCACTATATTCAGACTTCTGCTCCGAGCATGGTATATCACATGAATTCTCAGCTCCTAGAACTGCTCAACAGAATGGAGTAGTGGAAAGAAAGAATCGAACTTTACAGGAAATGGCTAGAGTTATGCTGCATGCTTCACATCTGCCATAACGTTTCTGGGCTGAAGCAGTTCACACAGCGTGTCATACTATAAATAGGGTCTATCTTAGACCAGGAACGTCGAAAACACCATATGAGATCTGGAAGGGAAAGAAGCCAAATTTGAAATATTTTCATGTGTTTGGGACTAAGTGTTATGTGCTGGCTGATAGAGAACAAAGAGGGAAGTTCAAACCCAAAAGTGATGAGAGCATCTTTCTTGGGTACTCTCCGAACAGTCATGCCTACAGAGTCTACAACAAGAGGACTCAGTCTGTGATGGAGTCAGTAAACATGGTTATCGATGACAATCCGGAAAAATCAGTAGACTCAACAGTGATAGAGTCTTCTCTAAGCGAGTCAGATACGAGTAATAACAATAGTTAGCTCAAACCACAAGAATCGTCAGACGAAGATCAAGAAAGTTCGAAACAGGAGATAGATCTCATAAAGGATGTTGGTAAATACAAACCCACCAGAACTCAGAAAAACCATCCATCAGATAACATTATTGGAGATCCAACAGATGGGATGAAGACTAAGAGCAGATTGAGAAATAATCTGACAGAAATATCTGGATCTGCTTGCTATACCTCAAAGATAGAACCCAAAAATGTCAAAGAAGCTTTACAGGATGATCTGTGGATCAAGGCAATGCAGGAGGAGCTACATCAGTTTGAGCGGAATCATGTTTGGAATCTTGTACCAAGACCTGATGGTGTCAACGTAATTGGAACGAAGTGGATCTTTAAAAATAAAACTGATGAAGCAGGGAATATAGCCAGAAACAAAGCTCGGTTGGTGGCTCAAGGTTATACACGGATTGAAGGGATTCACTACGATGAGACTTTTGCTCCTGTAGCTAGACTCGAGTCAATCAGAATCTTGTTGGCTGTCGCATGCATTTTGGGATTTACATTATATCAGGTGGATGTCAAGACAGCATTTCTGAATGGGTATCTCCATGAAGATATCTATGTGGCTCAACCTAAAGGTTTTGAAGATCCAGAACATCCCTCTTATGTCTATAAGCTTCGAAAAGCTCTCTATGGCCTTAAACAAGCTCCACGAGCCTGGTATGAACGACTGACACAGTATCTGCTCCAGCATGGGTATAAACGGGGAAGTGTTGACAAAACTCTGTTTGTAAAAACTACTAGAAGTCATGTAACCATAGCCCAAATCTATGTTGATGACATTGTGTTTGGATCAACCCTGCAGAAATACACTGATGAGTTGGTAAAAGTGATGGAGGAAGAGTTTGAAATGTCCATGGTTGGTCAACTGACATACTTCCTAGGTCTACAGGTCAAGCAAAGTTCTGAAGGATATTTTATTTCGCAAGAGAAGTATGCTAAGAATCTTGTCAGAAAGTTTGATCTGGAATCATATAAATCATCCAGAACACCTATCTCCACCTCTACAAAAGTATCGAAAGATGAAACTGGTGTATCAGTGGATAACACAGCCTATCGTAGTTTGATAGGCAGTCTGCTGTATCTAACAGCTAGTCGACCAGACATAATGTTCAGTGTTGGAATCTGTGCAAGGTATCAATCTGACCCAAAGGAATCACATCTGATAGCTGCAAAACGTATTCTAAAATATGTTAAAGGAACAATACAATATGGTCTCTGGTATTCCAAGGACAGTGAATTGAATCTGGTTGCATACTATGATGCTGATTGGGCAGGGAATATTGATGATCGGAAAAGTACTTCTGGAGGATGTTTCTTCGTTGGTAAGAACTTAGTATCATGGTTAAGTAAGAAACAGAACTCAATCTCACTAAGCACTGCAGAGGCAGAATACATAGCTGCAGGCGGTTGCTGTACTCAGTTGGTTTAGATGAAACAGATGTTTCTAGACTATGGTTTGACTCAAGGAACAATGACACTTTTCTGTGACAATGTCAGTGCTATTAACATCTCCAAGAATCCTGTTCAACATTCCAGAACGAAGCATATTGACATCAGGCATCACTACATCAGAGACCTGGTTGAATCCAAGGAAATTGAATTAGAATATATTCAGACAGATAAACAACTGGCGGACATTCTGACCAAGCCATTGGATGCTAATCGTTTTGAAATTCTCAGGTCTGCTCTAGGAATTTGCAGAATTGACTGATTAAAGCAGTTGGTCCGTTAGAGAGGAGTTGGTATATACGGGTCAGTGTTATGTTTTGACTTTTCCTAAAAGACTCCACTCTATTTTTGCTAAGAAGATTATTTATCCATATACTTCTCAGAGATATCTTAAAAGATATTAACTCTTTTTCGAATTTCAAATTTCCTTGGGTTCCGTTTCCTTCCTAAAAAGGAGCTGTACCATTGTGTCAATCAATCGCATCTGCATGATATTTGACAAGCCACATTAATTAGGGTTCATCACCCTTAAGCCTATATGATACCGGGTCAAGAAGAATATCTCATCCTTGAACACCTCAGCTCTCAACCTTTTATCTCTCTTGCAAATCTGCCTTCAGTGATCTGCTCTTCTCCTCGCACATAACCTTCAATGGCAAACCCTGTAAGAAACATCATTAACAAGCTTGGAAGCAAGACACATTCTCCGGAGGTGGCTCTTAAGCACATTCAGACGCTGCTGCAGTTTGCTATGAAGAAGAAGCTCAAACTTGATCCTCTACTTCGCGACGAGATTTTAGTAACTTTGATGACCTATTACCCAGAGTTTTATGCAGAATGGTCTGAAGATGATGCGACTGAACTGCTTATGATGGTTTCTGAAGCCAGTGATGAAGTTTCTCCAGTATATATTCTAGAACCCTTGGATGGAAATCGGGCCGGGGCATTCCTTCAATACTTTGCACATCGAGCCCTAGAATTGGTTGAGGCCTCTCGAAGGCAAGCGGAGGCGCAACCTTTGTATCTCGCAGCTGCTCAAAAAGAGGCAACACACAGACAGGAGATTCTCCGAAACAGGTCAAACTTTTCTGAAACTCCTATTGAAATTTCACCAGATAAACCTGATGTTCCTACTACCCCATCTTGTGTGCCTGTTAGTTCTGAAGATTTAACTGCTTTGGATTCCGAAACGCCTCTTGTAAATGTTAAATCTTTATCTCAGCCTTTGAGTGAATCTGTTGGTATGAAAACTGATGTCTTGCATGTGCCTGATGAGAAAGCAAAGTCCTCTGATGAGCTAAATCCACTGAGTTTAGTCGTTTATTCTTCTGATCATATTGCTCTGCCTCCTGCTGAGAATGTTGATGTCTCTAAAGAAACTTGCTCTGCTGTTGATACTCCTGTTTTACCTGCTACTGTTGAAACTGTTGATTTATCAATCCCCCACAAGTCTGAGAAAACAGGCGGAATTCCTGTCTACACTGCAACATCTTTAGGAGAAAGTCTGGAACATGTGCGACACTTTGCTGGGCTACCATCTGATACCATCCCTCAACCATATCGAGTGATTCATCCTTCCGAATCCTCCAGTGAAGATGATAAAATACTGGCTGAAGTGTATGGATCTCAAGCACTTCAATCTGATGCTCCAACTGTTGAGGGAACTGCTCATCCTGACTCCACGAATTTCAAAATTCAAGAGATTTCGAATATTATTGGAAGCTCGTCTGCAAATGTTTCTGATTCTAGCTACTCTGTGACTCCGGTTCAGTCCCCAACCACGGAAACAAGACGGTCAAAGAGGAAGAATTTCCCAGTAAAGGTTGTTGTTGGGACAGGTGATGATAATGCTGATGTAGATCAGCTTGAGAAGAAGAGAAAGTCGAGTGAGAATATTAAACCTGAAGGAAACCCGCCTGTTCAACAAGTGTTCAAGACTCTGCGATCGTCTGTTAAGCAGAAAGGATCTACTGTTGTTCAAGCTACCTCTGTACCAGCCCCTTCTGTCAGAAAAGGGAAGCCATCCACACGATCAAGAGGACGAAGTGTCACTCCTGAGGTCCCTCCTGTTGAAGACACTGACCCATCTGTTTACCAGCCACAGTTTGTATCTCCTGCTACCCAGACCAAATGGGCCACTATGGTTAGAAGGGAACTTATTGTTCAAAGATCGGTGGATGAGAACCAGCTGAACTCCGTTTGTGACATTCTGCCCTTGCTGAATGAAGTCGAATTGTTGAAAACTGTCACGGACATCTACCCTTACTCTAAGCTGCTCACATATGAATTCTATTGCAATCTCAATAATGAGATTGGCGTTCTCACAGGGCCACGACCGATGCAGATTTTTATTAGAGGAAGATGGTATGTTTTTGGGCCGGATACGATTAACGAATACTATGGCTTGCCAGCAGTTCAAGAAGAAGCTGTTACTGACTGGGACTTAGTTGCCAGAACTCTGACCGGTGGGCAGACAAAATCATGGCCTACGGGTGACAAGGACTATCTGCAAAGCTCTCATCTCACGTCCAGATATGTGATTTTACACCGCCTAGCTCTCCACAACTGGCTCCCATCAGCCCATTTTCACACAGTTAGCAAGCTTCTGGCTGGGTTCTTATTTCGAATTGGAACAAAGATGCAACTTGATCTGGGCAAATGGATTTACTATCACATCCTCACCCTGATTCACCCACGCGAACAGAAGGTAAGACTACCCTTCCCAAATCTGATTTTTGGCATCCTTACCACTCAGGGCCTTGAGCCTATGCCCAGTGAAGTAATCAGCCCAACGTTGCTCTATACTGTTGATAAACGTCTTCTGTCTGGAGATCACATTCGGGATGTTGTTCCTGTAACTGTCCCATCCAATTCTGAACCCGGTGTTGTGCCTGATGACTCTCCTCATGCTAAGGATGTTCAGCTTTCCATACAATTGAAGGCAAGAGTTGCTGACCTTGAGACGGTGCATGGCATTATTGCAAAGCAACTGACAGGAGCCCGTACTGAGCTGGCCACTGTTCTTCTTCGTTTGAGCCTGACTGAAGCTGCTGCTGCTGCCGATCCTGTGAAGTCTGACAGTGACTCTCCCTCCAATGCTTAATCTTTGGCTACCATTGGCAAAAAGGGGGAGTAGTTAACTCAGGGGGAGTATTTTTGGTGTTTTTTTGTTTGAAGTACCTTCAGGCCCTGGCTGGGCGTTGTGTTTTTTATCCTAAACTGTTTTGGATCCTATGTTTATGCTTTTATTCTATGTAATCTGTTCGGACACATGGGTTGCTTCTTTATAATAACCTATCTTAGTTCATTATGGTTGTAGTCGAGTTGTTTTGCCAAATAATAGCCAAAGGGGGAGTTTGTTAGTGTTTTTATATGTCCAAAAACCCCATATTATAATTGGCAATATTATTACGGCATACTAAGATAGGTTTAGAGTCTGCCCGTTTGGTTCTACAGCTAACTGATCAATCAGAAGCAACAACAGAAGAACTGACACTGAAGATCTGTTTAACTTAAGAATTTTTAATTTGATATGTAAAATGTATAAACCATGGATTCCCAAATCTATTATTTTAGTCCTATGTTGATAGATTTCTTGAGATTTGATTATTAGAAATGATTGATAATGCATGATAATATGTTTATTGTGTGTTGATGATGTTAGATGATTTATTCATGGTTGTTTGGAGGTATTTTGTTGAGGTCTGAGTTGTGAAAATGGAGATTGAGGCATCTGGTGCACACAAAGATGCACACTACCAGTTCACCGGTTGGCCTTGCGGCCCTAGCCAACGGATCTAGGAGAGACCCGTTGGCTAGAACCGTGAATCAACGGACCCGAGTGACGGATCCAAGGGAGATTTGTCACTCTAGTCCGCTACTTGGTGGAGCCAAGTGGCGGGGTCTCTCAAGGCCTGCGAAAGCTCCGCCAGGTCAAAACAGGAGAGGCCAAGCCCTTAGGCTGAGCTATGTGTTGTTTTAGACCGAGATTTGTGGGCCCGTGAGGCTCGGACACTCGAGCTCATAACGACACGCTAGTGTGAGTTATATTTGTATGATTTTTGAGTAGAAGCATGTTATCCAGACAAAGTATGAAATTTAGTCCCTGAGTATTTGATTGAATGTTGAGTTCAAAATTATGAAGTATTATGTTGGCATATGCTTACAAGAATTATTTGATTAAATGTGCTAATTGCATTGCTTAGCTCATGAATAGATGAATTGATGAGATTATTGAGATTTCTTGCATAAGTCACTGTTTTCCAAACCTTGCATTGAAAAGTCTATTTTGCCACTTTTAAAGATTTATGTAAAGTAGAAGGCTTATAGTGAAGCCTTAAGCTATTTTCAAATCCTTATATCTATTTTGGAAAATCTATATCTATATGCATTGAGAAGCTTGCATGATAATTAGATTTCCAATATGAGAAAGAGAAGTTATATGAGATATATATATGTGCATTGAGAAGCTTGCATGATATCTAGATTACTAGCATGAGAAAAAGAAGTTGCATGTGATATATATGCTATTTATATTAAGTGAGGAAAATCCATGTTTTGGAGGTTCCCGTTAGGACTATGTCCTTTCGGAAGGAACGAGAAAGAAAGAAGTTATGAGAAAGGAAAGAAACGGTCACAGAGGACCGACATTTTATTCTAGAAGTAACTTGGTAGAACAATCCCGAGTTGCTAGGTTCGATACTACGCGCTAGGCTTGGAATCCTAGTTAGGGGGTGTGCACACTGAATGTACGATACCTGATTCCACAGAGTTATAAGAACCAGGAGTACCGGTTCTGTGGGTGAGATGAGTATTAGGCTGCCAGATTGCCGAGCCCAGATAGGTCTATTAGTGTTTTTATATGTCCAAAAACCCCATATTATAATTGACAATATTATTATGGCATACTAAGATAGGGTTAGAGTCTGTCCGTTTGGTTCTACAGCTAACTGATCAATCAGAAGCAACAACAGAAGAACTGACACTGAAGATCTGATTTAGGAAGCTGTTTCCTTAAAAGGCTCACGCGGTTTTATCAGACCAGTATGGAAAGATGATCAGCGTATTTTTTCAAGAAAGGTATGGACCTAATCTTCTGAGATTACATTCCTATTTTACAGTCCTACCTTCTACAATCAAAGTCAACTATGGAGAGTGTTTATTGAAGGATCTATAAGTACCCTTATTTGACAAGAATTAGGGTTACGCCAAAAATAAAGAGAAACACTCCAGATCTGCTATATGAGACTAGAACTTTGATTGACATGCGTCTTCTCAGTACAATATGTTCATGGTGATTAAGATGATGAACTTGAGAAGAGATACTGCTGCTTAAAACGAAAGGACACTGTGATCACACTGTTGTGGGAACAACCTTATAGAGCGTCATTGAAGTGGACTGCATCAGAGTGGGCTCTCCAAGTGAAGGGATTTCATTGGACTTCTGTATGCATGGCTCTCCATCTTCAACAATCCACTAAACCTGCGTAGACTGGGTTTGTACCTTGTGTGGGGCACTTGGGTAAGATTATTGTATATCTACCTTTGTACATTGGATTATGATTTAGTGGATTGGATGCCTATGTGATCGTCCCCCAGACGTAGATACACACCGTATCGAACTGGGTAAACATTCTGTGTCTTTGGCTTTTGTGCGGATATCTTTCCTTTATATTCTCTTCATGATTTATCGTTACTGATTGTCCCCTTAACTGAATCAATTAGTAATCTAAGTCAGTTATCTAATTCTGTCAATTTACTTAAAATGAGGAATTGCAAAATTACACGGTCCATTCACGATTCGTGAAGTTCCTACCTCCCCCACGCGTTTAGAAAGAAAGTAAGAAGAAAGAAAGAAAGAAGAGAAAAGCGAGTTAACAGAGATCCTCCACAGAAAAGTATTTCTTTTTAAATAAAGAGCGAGAGTATAAGTATACAAATAAATCATATCCTTATTTATAATTTATATCATGGCATAGCATATGTCCTATCTTGATTATATGAGAAGTAAAGTATCATTCATTGTTTGAGTATTAGCATGAAAGCATGATCTTATCTGATAAGCATCAGTTCATTTCAATATCTATCTTGAAAGTATCAGTATGAATGTAAGAAGTGCATAGTAGCTTTATAGAAGATTTGTATATATTTTTAGTACATGTATGTGCAAAAGTATGTGTTATGAGTTAATGCCTGTTGACATGAGAATATAGGCTGTTGAGCATATAGAAGTATATAAGTATATCTATTGAGATCTTTTCCCTGAGTGCCTTGATTTCTTATGTTCATACTTGAGAATGTGTATGAATGCAAAATGTTTTCCAACCTATATCTATAGTATGTTACAGGGTTGAGTGGCTTTATACTTAACATTATTTGCTAACGGGTTTATTTTCCTATGTTTTTTATAACCCCTTTCAGGTGGTCCCAGTTCATGATGAGAGCGATCATTGTATAGTAGTGTGTAGCTCTAGTGTTCATGTTTCGAGGCTAGACTAGTTTCCCTCCTATGTTAGACAGTTCAGTGACTTTGGTTGTGGCTAAACTACAGTTATTTTACCAAAAGTTGAATTTTTTTTTACCAAAAGTTGTTCCCTCCTATGTTTCCCACCATCGCACGAGCACAGACGCTCCACTTTACCAAAAGTTGTTTTTTTTTTTTTTTTCTTTTTCTTCATCCTCCTCATCGTCGTCTTATTTATGGGCTAGATATATGATGTTTTTTGATATGCTAATAGTATATATATTTCAAGTTTTTATATGATTCGCATCCAACTACTCAGACTATGAATTCAGAATAAAATTTTTAACTCATCAAATAACCATTATAATTATTGCAATCAACAGTATCCTATTAACTTAGAATTATTATGGGTAGAAATGCATTTCTTGATCACATAGTATAACTCTAGATAACATATAAAACCTTCGATATTTTATAACTAGTATAATTAAACAAATTTAGTATCAATACAAGGGGGTGTAGCTCAGATGGTAGAGCGCTCGCTTAGCATCCGAGAGGTATGGGGATCGGGTGCAAGCAGAACAACAAACCTAATCAAATTAACTCCCCAGTTACCTCCGATATGTTCCAGTATTAGCTGAATCAATCATCCAGTGGGTGCTCTACTCCACTCAACAAACCTCCTCATTGTTTTCTTATTTGTGGGCTAGATATATGACCCTTTTTAATATGCTAGTAGTATATATATTTCAAGTTTTTATATGATTTGCATCCAAGGACTATGAATTCACAACAAAAATTTTAACTCATCAAATAACCCTCATAATTATAATACAACCAACAGTATCCAATTAACTTAGAATTAATATGGGTAGAAATGCATTTCTTGATCACATAGTATAAATCAAGATAATATATAAAATCTTCGACATTTTATAACTAGTATAATTAATAAAATTTAGTGCGAACGCAAGTGGATGCAGCTTAGATAGTAGAGCGCTCGCTTAGCATGGGAGAGGTACAGGGTTCAATATCTCGCATCTCCACTTTGAAAGCCTCGTAGGTGCAAGCTTTGGACACAATAACCAATGTAATCAAACTGAAATTATTATATGATTTGCATCTTACTACTCAGACTATGAATTTAAAGCAAAATTTAAAACTCATCAAATAACCAATATAATTATAATACAATCAACAATATCCTATTAACTTAGAATTATTATGGGTAGAAATGCCTTTCTTGATAACATAGTATAAATCTGGATAACATATAAAACCTTCGACATTTTATAACTAGTCTAACTAATAAAATTTCGTATAAACAAGGGGATGTAGCTCAGATGGTAGAGCGCTCGCTTAGCATGTGGGAGGTACAAGGATTGATACCTTGCATCTCAATTTTGAAAGCCTCGTAAGTGATTAAAAACAATCCAACCTTGTTTGCCGGCCCAAATAATGACACCATCCCTATTAGCCTTAATTTTAAAAATAACCAGAAGTTGAAGGCTTTTTTCTTTTTCTTTTTCTTCATCCTCCTCATCGTCTTCTTAGACTAGATATATGACCCTTTTATATATGTTAGTAGTATATATATTTAGAGTTTTTATATGATTTGCATCCTGCCACTCAGACTATGAATTTAAAGCAAAATTTTAAACTCATCAAATACCTACTATAATTATAATACAATCAACAGTATCCTATTAACTTAGAATTATTATGGGTAGAAATGAATTTCTTGATCACATAGTATAAATCTAGATAACATATAAAACCTTCGACATTTTATAACCAGTATAATTAAAAAAATTTAGTATCAGCACAGGGGGATGTGGCTTAGATGGTAGTGTGCTTGCTTAGCATCCGAGAGGTACGGGGATCGGGTGCAAGTAGTACAACAAACCTGATTAAATTAACTCCACGATTACCTCCGGTGTGTTCCAGTATTAGCTGAATCAATCATCCAGTGGGCGCTCTACTCTACCAGAAGTTGAAGGTTTTTTTTCTTTTTCTTCATCCTCCTCATCGTCTTCTTATTTGTGGGCAAAATATATGACCCTTTTTAATATGTTAGAAGTATATATATTTCGAGTTTTTATATGATTTGCATCCAAGCACTCAGACTATGAATTCACAAAAAAAATTTTAACTCATCAAATAACCCTTATAATTATAATACAATCAACAGTATCCTATTAACTTAGAATTAATATTGATAGAAATGCATTTCTTGATCACATAGTATAAATCAAGATAATATATAAAATCTTCGACATTTTAAAACTAGTATAATTAATAAAATATTGTGCCAAAAGAAGGAGATGTAGCTCTAATGGTAGGGCACTTGCTTAGTATGGGGAGAGGTACGGGGTTCAATATCTTGCATCTACACTTTGAAAGCCTCGTAGGTGCAAGCTTTGAACACAATAACCAAACCTAATGCGCTCTACTCCACTAGAAGTTAAAGGCTTTTTTCTTTTTCTTCATCCTCCTCATCGTCTTATTGGGCTAGATATATGACCCTTTTATATATGTTAATAGTATATATATTTCAAGTTTTTATATGATTTGCATCTTACCACTCAGACTATGAATTTAAAGTAAAATTTTAAAACTCATCAAATAACCAGTATATTTATAATACAATCAACAGTATCCTATTAACTTAGAATTATTATGGGTAGAAATGTATTTCTTGATTACATAGTATAAATCTGGATAACATATAAAACCTTCGACATTGTATAACTAGTCTAACTAATAAAATTTAGTATGAACAATGAGATGTAGCTCAGACGGTAGAGCGCTCGCTTAGCACGCGAGAGGTATGGGGATCGATACCCAGCATCTCCACTTTGAAAGCCTCGTAAGTGCAAGGTGTGAACAAAACAACTAACCTAATCAAATTGAAAGTATTAAACAAATCCCATGAGAAGTGTTAATTTATGGCACCACCCCAATCAAATTGAAAGTAAATAAATTCGAGGAGAAGTGTCAATTACGCCCATAAAATTTAAAAATATGCCCAAGCACCAATTCTTAAAATCAAGCATGAAATTTAAAAATCATCCAACCTCGTTAGCCGGCCCAAATGGCACCACCCCCACCTCCGTTAACCGGCCCAAATGGCACCACCCCTAATTATTAAAATCAAGAAAATTCTTAAAATCAAGCAAATTCTTAAAATCAAGCACATCCTAGGAGAAGTGTCAATTACGCCAACGAAATTTAAAAATCATCCAACCTCGTTAGCCGGCCCAAATGGCACCACCCCTAATTCTTAAAATCAAGCATTTCGTGGGCGCTCTACTCCACCAGAAGTTGAAGGTTTTTTTTTCTTTTTCTTCATCCTCCTCATCGTCTTCTTGGGCTAGATATATGACCCTTTTATATATGTTACTAGTACATATATTTCAAGTTTTTATATGATTTGCATCCTACCACTCAGACTATGAATTTAAAGTAAAATTTTAAAACTCATCAAATAACTAGTATAATTATAATACAATCAACAGTATCCTATTAACTTAGAATTATTATGGGTAGAAATGTATTTCTTGATTACATAGTATAAATCTAGATAACATATAAAACCTTCGACATTGTATAACTAGTCTAACTAATAAAATTTAGTACGAATAAGGAGATGTAGCTCAGATGGTAGAGCACTTGCTTGGCATGCGAGAGGTATGGGGATCAATACCCAGCATCTCCACTTTGAAAACCTCGTAAGTTCAAGGTGTGAACAAAACAACCAACCTAATCAAATTGAAAGTATTAAACACAAATCCCATGAGAAGTGTTAATTTATGGCATCACCCCAATCAAATTGAAAGTAAATAAATTCGAAGAGAAGTTTCAATTACGCCCATGAAATTTAAAAATATGCCCAAATGGCACCAATTCTTAAAATCAAGCATGAAATTTAAAAATCATCCAACCTCGTTAGCCGGCCCAAATGGCACCACCCCCACCTCGTTAACCGGCCCAAATGGCACCACCCCCACCTCGTTAACCGGCCCAAATGGCACCACCCCCACCTCGTTAACCGGCCCAAATGGCACCACCCCTAATTCTTAAAATCAAGCACATCCTAGGAGATGTGTCAATTACGCCCATGAAATTTAAAAATATTTAAAAATCATCCAACCTCGTTAGCCGGCCCAAATGGCACCACCCCTAATTCTTAAAATCAAGCACTTCGTGGGCGCTCTACTCCACCAGAAGTTGAAGGTGTTTTTTTCTTTTTTTTCATCCTCCTCATCGTCTTCTTGGGCTAGATATATGACCCTTTTATATATGTTAATAGTACATATATTTCAAGTTTTTATATGATTTGCATCCTACTACTCAGACTATGAATTTAAAGTAAAATTTTAAAACTCATCAAATAACCAGTATAATTATAATACAATCCACAGTATCCTATTAACTTAGAATTATTATGGGTAGAAATGTATTTCTTGATTACATAGTATAAATCTGGATAACATATAAAACCTTCGACATTGTATAACTAGTCTAACTAATAAAATTTAGTATGAATAAGGAGACGTAGCTCAGATGGTAGAGCGCTTGCTTAGCATGCGAGAGGTATGGGGATCAATACCTAGCATCTCCACTTTGACAGCCTCGTAAGTGCAAGGTGTGAACAAAACAACTAACCTAATCAAATTGAAAGTATTAAACAAATCCCATGAGAAGTGTTAATTTATGGCATCACCCCAATCAAATTGAAAGTAAATAAATTTGAGGAGAAGTGTCAATTACGCCCATGAAATTTAAAAATATGCCCGAATGGCACCAATTCTTAAAATCAAGCATGAAATTTAAAAATCATCCAACCTCGTTAGCTGGCCCAAATGGCACCACCCCACCTCGTTAACCGGCACAAATGGCACCACCCTAATTCTTAAAATCAAGCACATCCTAGGAGAAGTGTCAATTACGCCCATGAAATTTAAAAATATTTAAACCAACCTCGTTAGCCGGCCCAAATGGCACCACCCCTAATTCTTAAAATCAAGCACTTCGTGGGCGCTCTACTCCACCAGAAGTTGAAGGTTTTTTTTCTTTTTCTTCATCCTCCTCATTGTCTTCTTGGGCTAGATATATGACCCTTTTATATATGTTAATAGTACATATATTTCAAGTTTTTATATGATTTGCATCCTACCACTCAGACTATGAATTTAAAGTAAAATTTTAAAACTCATCAAATAACCAGTATAATTATAATACAATCAACAGTATCCTATTAACTTAGAATTATTATGGGTAGAAATGTATTTCTTGATTACATAGTATAAATCTGGATAACATATAAAACCTTCGACATTGTATGACTAGTCTAACTAATAAAATTTAGTATGAATAAGGAGATGTAGCTCAGATGGTAGAGCGCTTGCTTAGCATGCGAGAGGTATGGGGATCAATACCCAGCATCTCCACTTTGAAAGCCTCGTAAGTGCAAGGTGTGAACAAAACAACTAACCTAATCAAATTGAAAGTATTAAACAAATCCCATGAGAAGTGTTAATTTATGGCATCACCCCAATCAAATTGAAAGTAAATAAATTTGAGGAGAAGTGTCAATTACGCCCATGAAATTTAAAAATATGCCCGAATGGCACCAATTCTTAAAATCAAGCATGAAATTTAAAAATCATCCAACCTCGTTAACCGGCACAAATGGCACCACCCCACCTCGTTAACCGGCACAAATGGCACCACCCTAATTCTTAAAATCAAGAACATCCTAGGAGAAGTGTCAATTACGCCTATGAAATTTAAAAATATTTAAACCAACCTCGTTAGCCGGCCCAAATGGCACCACCCCTAATTCATTTAAACCAACCTCGTTAGCCGGCCCAAATGGCACCACCCCTAATTCTTAAAATCAAGCACTTCGTGGGCGCTCTACTCCACCAGAAGTTGAAGGTTTTTTTTCTTTTTCTTCATCCTCCTCATTGTCTTCTTGGGCTAGATATATGACCCTTTTATATATGTTAATAGTACATATATTTCAAGTTTTTATATGATTTGCATCCTACCACTCAGACTATGAATTTAAAGTAAAATTTTAAAACTCATCAAATAACCAGTATAATTATAATACAATCAACAGTATCCTATTAACTTAGAATTATTATGGGTAGAAATGTATTTCTTGATTACATAGTATAAATCTGGATATCATATAAAACCTTCGACATTGTATAACTAGTCTAACTAATAAAATTTAGTATGAATAAGGAGATGTAGCTTAGATGGTAGAGCGCTTGCTTAGCATGCGAGAGGTATGGGGATCAATACCCAACATCTCCACTTTGAAAGCCTCGTAAGTGCAAGGTGTGAACAAAACAACTAACCTAATCAAATTGAAAGTATTAAACAAATCCCATGAGAAGTGTTAATTTATGGCATCACCCCAATCAAATTGAAAGTAAATAAATTTGAGGAGAAGTGTCAATTACGCCCATGAAATTTAAAAATATGCCCGAATGGCACCAATTCTTAAAATCAAGCATGAAATTTAAAAATCATCCAACCTCGTTAGCTGGCCCAAATGGCACCACCCCACCTCGTTAACCGGCACAAATGGCACCACCCCTAATTCTTAAAATCAAGCACTTCGTGGGCGCTCTACTCCACCAGAAGTTGAAGGTTTTTTTTTCTTTTTTTTCATCCTCCTCATCGTCTTCTTGGGCTAGATATATGACCCTTTTATATATGTTAATAGTACATATATTTCAAGTTTTTATATGATTTGCATCCTACTACTCAGACTATGAATTTAAAGTAAAATTTTAAAACTCATCAAATAACCAGTATAATTATAATACAATCCACAGTATCCTATTAACTTAGAATTATTATGGGTAGAAATGTATTTCTTGATTACATAGTATAAATCTGGATAACATATAAAACCTTCGACATTGTATAACTAGTCTAACTAATAAAATTTAGTATGAATAAGGAGACGTAGCTCAGATGGTAGAGCGCTTGCTTAGCATGCGAGAGGTATGGGGATCAATACCTAGCATCTCCACTTTGACAGCCTCGTAAGTGCAAGGTGTGAACAAAACAACTAACCTAATCAAATTGAAAGTATTAAACAAATCCCATGAGAAGTGTTAATTTATGGCATCACCCCAATCAAATTGAAAGTAAATAAATTTGAGGAGAAGTGTCAATTACGCCCATGAAATTTAAAAATATGCCCGAATGGCACCAATTCTTAAAATCAAGCATGAAATTTAAAAATCATCCAACCTCGTTAGCTGGCCCAAATGGCACCACCCCACCTCGTTAACCGGCACAAATGGCACCACCCTAATTCTTAAAATCAAGCACATCCTAGGAGAAGTGTCAATTACGCCCATGAAATTTAAAAATATTTAAACCAACCTCGTTAGCCGGCCCAAATGGCACCACCCCTAATTCTTAAAATCAAGCACTTCGTGGGCGCTCTACTCCACCAGAAGTTGAAGGTTTTTTTTCTTTTTCTTCATCCTCCTCATTGTCTTCTTGGGCTAGATATATGACCCTTTTATATATGTTAATAGTACATATATTTCAAGTTTTTATATGATTTGCATCCTACCACTCAGACTATGAATTTAAAGTAAAATTTTAAAACTCATCAAATAACCAGTATAATTATAATTCAATCAACAGTATCCTATTAACTTAGAATTATTATGGGTAGAAATGTATTTCTTGATTACATAGTATAAATCTGGATAACATATAAAACCTTCGACATTGTATAACTAGTCTAACTAATAAAATTTAGTATGAATAAGGAGATGTAGCTCAGATGGTAGAGCGCTTGCTTAGCATGCGAGAGGTATGGGGATCAATACCCAGCATCTCCACTTTGAAAGCCTCGTAAGTGCAAGGTGTGAACAAAACAACTAACCTAATCAAATTGAAAGTATTAAACAAATCCCATGAGAAGTGTTAATTTATGGCATCACCCCAATCAAATTGAAAGTAAATAAATTTGAGGAGAAGTGTCAATTACGCCCATGAAATTTAAAAATATGCCCGAATGGCACCAATTCTTAAAATCAAGCATGAAATTTAAAAATCATCCAACCTCGTTAACCGGCACAAATGGCACCACCCCACCTCGTTAACCGGCACAAATGGCACCACCCTAATTCTTAAAATCAAGAACATCCTAGGAGAAGTGTCAATTACGCCTATGAAATTTAAAAATATTTAAACCAACCTCGTTAGCCGGCCCAAATGGCACCACCCCTAATTCATTTAAACCAACCTCGTTAGCCGGCCCAAATGGCACCACCCCTAATTCTTAAAATCAAGCACTTCGTGGGCGCTCTACTCCACCAGAAGTTGAAGGTTTTTTTTCTTTTTCTTCATCCTCCTCATTGTCTTCTTGGGCTAGATATATGACCCTTTTATATATGTTAATAGTACATATATTTCAAGTTTTTATATGATTTGCATCCTACCACTCAGACTATGAATTTAAAGTAAAATTTTAAAACTCATCAAATAACCAGTATAATTATAATACAATCAACAGTATCCTATTAACTTAGAATTATTATGGGTAGAAATGTATTTCTTGATTACATAGTATAAATCTGGATAACATATAAAACCTTCGACATTGTATAACTAGTCTAACTAATAAAATTTAGTATGAATAAGGTGATGTAGCTCAGATGGTAGAGCGCTTGCTTAGCATGCGAGAGGTATGGGGATCAATACCCAGCATCTCCACTTTGAAAGCCTCGTAAGTGCAAGGTGTGAACAAAACAACTAACCTAATCAAATTGAAAGTATTAAACAAATCCCATGAGAAGTGTTAATTTATAGCATCACCCCAATCAAATTGAAAGTAAATAAATTTGAGGAGAAGTGTCAATTACGCCCATGAAATTTAAAAATATGCCCGAATGGCACCAATTCTTAAAATCAAGCATGAAATTTAAAAATCATCCAACCTCGTTAGCTGGCCCAAATGGCACCACCCCACCTCGTTAACCGGCACAAATGGCACCACCCTAATTCTTAAAATCAAGCACATCCTAGGAGAAGTGTCAATTACGCCCATGAAATTTAAAAATATTTAAACCAACCTCGTTAGTCGGCCCAAATGGCACCACCCCTAATTCTTAAAATCAAGCACTTCGTGGGCGCTCTACTCCACCAGAAGTTGAAGGTTTTTTTTCTTTTTCTTCATCCTCCTCATTGTCTTCTTGGGCTAGATATATGACCCTTTTATATATGTTAATAGTACATATATTTCAAGTTTTTATATGATTTGCATCCTACCACTCAGACTATGAATTTAAAGTAAAATTTTAAAACTCATCAAATAACCAGTATAATTATAATACAATCAACAGTATCCTATTAACTTAGAATTATTATGGGTAGAAATGTATTTCTTGACTACATAGTATAAATCTGGATATCATATAAAACCTTCGACATTGTATAACTAGTCTAACTAATAAAATTTAGTATGAATAAGGAGATGTAGCTTAGATGGTAGAGCGCTTGCTTAGCATGCGAGAGGTATGGGGATCAATACCCAACATCTCCACTTTGAAAGCCTCGTAAGTGCAAGGTGTGAACAAAACAACTAACCTAATCAAATTGAAAGTATTAAACAAATCCCATGAGAAGTGTTAATTTATGGCATCACCCCAATCAAATTGAAAGTAAATAAATTTGAGGAGAAGTGTCAATTACGCCCATGAAATTTAAAAATATGCCCGAATGGCACCAATTCTTAAAATCAAGCATGAAATTTAAAAATCATCCAACCTCGTTAGCTGGCCCAAATGGCACCACCCCACCTCGTTAACCGGCACAAATGGCACCACCCTAATTCTTAAAATCAAGCACATCCTAGGAGAAGTGTCAATTACGCCCATGAAATTTAAAAATATTTAAACCAACCTCGTTAGCCGGCCCAAATGGCACCACCCCTAATTCTTAAAATCAAGCACTTCGTGGGCGCTCTACTCCACCAGAAGTTGAAGGTTTTTTTTCTTTTTCTTCATCCTACTCATTGTCTTCTTGGGCTAGATATATGACCCTTTTATACATGTTAATAGTACATATATTTCAAGTTTTTATATGATTTGCATCCTACCACTCAGACTATGAATTTAAAGTAAAATTTTAAAACTCATCAAATAACCAGTATAATTATAATACAATCAACAGTATCCTATTAACTTAGAATTATTATGGGTAGAAATGTATTTCTTGATTACATAGTATAAATCTGGATAACATATAAAACCTTCGACATTGTATAACTAGTCTAACTAATAAAATTTAGTATGAATAAGGTGATGTAGCTCAGATGGTAGAGCGCTTGCTTAGCATGCGAGAGGTATGGGGATCAATACCCAGCATCTCCACTTTGAAAGCCTCGTAAGTGCAAGGTGTGAACAAAACAACTAACCTAATCAAATTGAAAGTATTAAACAAATCCCATGAGAAGTGTTAATTTATAGCATCACCCCAATCAAATTGAAAGTAAATAAATTTGAGGAGAAGTGTCAATTACGCCCATGAAATTTAAAAATATGCCCGAATGGCACCAATTCTTAAAATCAAGCATGAAATTTAAAAATCATCCAACCTCGTTAGCTGGCCCAAATGGCACCACCCCACCTCGTTAACCGGCACAAATGGCACCACCCTAATTCTTAAAATCAAGCACATCCTAGGAGAAGTGTCAATTACGCCCATGAAATTTAAAAATATTTAAACCAACCTCGTTAGTCGGCCCAAATGGCACCACCCCTAATTCTTAAAATCAAGCACTTCGTGGGCGCTCTACTCCACCAGAAGTTGAAGGTTTTTTTTCTTTTTCTTCATCCTCCTCATTGTCTTCTTGGGCTAGATATATGACCCTTTTATATATGTTAATAGTACATATATTTCAAGTTTTTATATGATTTGCATCCTACCACTCAGACTATGAATTTAAAGTAAAATTTTAAAACTCATCATATAACCAGTATAATTATAATACAATCAACAGTATCCTATTAACTTAGAATTATTATGGGTAGAAATGTATTTCTTGACTACATAGTATAAATCTGGATATCATATAAAACCTTCGACATTGTATAACTAGTCTAACTAATAAAATTTAGTATGAATAAGGAGATGTAGCTTAGATGGTAGAGCGCTTGCTTAGCATGCGAGAGGTATGGGGATCAATACCCAACATCTCCACTTTGAAAGCCTCGTAAGTGCAAGGTGTGAACAAAACAACTAACCTAATCAAATTGAAAGTATTAAACAAATCCCATGAGAAGTGTTAATTTATGGCATCACCCCAATCAAATTGAAAGTAAATAAATTTGAGGAGAAGTGTCAATTACGCCCATGAAATTTAAAAATATGCCCGAATGGCACCAATTCTTAAAATCAAGCATGAAATTTAAAAATCATCCAACCTCGTTAGCTGGCCCAAATGGCACCACCCCACCTCGTTAACCGGCACAAATGGCACCACCCTAATTCTTAAAATCAAGCACATCCTAGGAGAAGTGTCAATTACGCCCATGAAATTTAAAAATATTTAAACCAACCTCGTTAGCCGGCCCAAATGGCACCACCCCTAATTCTTAAAATCAAGCACTTCGTGGGCGCTCTACTCCACCAGAAGTTGAAGGTTTTTTTTCTTTTTCTTCATCCTACTCATTGTCTTCTTGGGCTAGATATATGACCCTTTTATACATGTTAATAGTACATATATTTCAAGTTTTTATATGATTTGCATCCTACCACTCAGACTATGAATTTAAAGTAAAATTTTAAAACTCATCAAATAACCAGTATAATTATAATACAATCAACAGTATCCTATTAACTTAGAATTATTATGGGTAGAAATGTATTTCTTGATTACATAGTATAAATCTGGATAACATATAAAACCTTCGACATTGTATAACTAGTCTAACTAATAAAATTTAGTATGAATAAGGAGATGTAGCTCAGATGGTAGAGCGCTTGCTTAGCATGCGAGAGGTATGGGGATCAATACCCAGCATCTCCACTTTGAAAGCCTCGTCAGTGCAAGGTGTGAACAAAACAACTAACCTAATCAAATTGAAAGTATTAAACAAATCCCATGAGAAGTGTTAATTTATGGCATCACCCCAATCAAATTGAAAGTAAATAAATTTGAGGAGAAGTGTCAATTACGCCCATGAAATTTAAAAATATGCCCGAATGGCACCAATTCTTAAAATCAAGCATGAAATTTAATTCTTAAAATCAAGCATGAAATTTAAAAATCATCCAACCTCGTTAGCTGGCCCAAATGGCACCACCCCACCTCGTTAACCGGCACAAATGGCACCACCCCTAATTCTTAAAATCAAGCACATCCTAGGAGAAGTGTCAATTACGCCCATGAAATTTAAAAATATTTAAAAATCATCCAACCTCGTTAGCCGGCCCAAATGGCACCACCCCTAATTCTTAAAATCAAGCACTTCGTGGGCGCTCTACTCCACCAGAAGTTGAAGGTTCTTTTTTCTTTTTTTTTTTCATCCTCCTCATCGTCTTCTTGGGCTAGATATATGACCCTTTTATATATGTTAATAGTACATATATTTAAAGTTTTTATATGATTTGCATCCTACTACTCAGACTATGAATTTAAAGTAAAATTTTAAAACTCATCAAATAACCAGTATAATTATAATACAATCAACAGTATCCTATTAACTTAGAATTATTATGGGTAGAAATGTATTTCTTGATTACATAGTATAAATCTGGATAACATATAAAACCTTCGACATTATATAACTAGTCTAACTTATAAAATTTAGTATGAACAAGGAGATGTAGCTCAGATGGTAGAGCGCTCGCTTAGCATGAGAGAGGTATGGGGATCGATACCTAGCATCTCCACTTTGAAAGCCTCGTAAGTGCAATGTATGAACAAAACAACCAACCTAATCAAATTGAAAGTATTAAACAAATCCCATGAGAAGTGTTAATTTATGGCACCACCCCAATCAAATTGAAAGTAAATAAATTCGAGGAGAAGTGTCAATTACGCCCATGAAATTTAAAAATATGCCCAAATGGCACCAATTCTTAAAATCAAGCATGAAATTTAAAAATCATACAACCTCGTTAGCCGGCCCAAATGGCACCACCCCCACCTTGTTAACCGACCCAAATGGCACCACCCCCACCTTGTTAACCGGCCCAAATGGCACCACCCCCACCTTGTTAACCGGCCCAAATGGCACCACCCTTAATTCTTAAAATCAAGCACATCCTAGGAGATGTGTCAATTACGCCCATGAAATTTAAAAATATTTAAAAATCATCCAACCTCGTTTGTAACACCCCCCCCCCCCCAAAAAAAAACAAGGCACGATTGAAGCCCTAACACAAGCAGATTAACAACAAAACTAGCACAACGGAAGATAACGGAAACTGGATAAAAGAAATCCAAAAAGGGGTGTTATGCCACGTATACCACACTAGGTAACGCTAAGGCAACAATCTGCAAGTGTATAATACTATCCCAATACATCAATCTAAAACAGTCTAAAAACATTGGCGCACAGGCCACAAAAACACAAAGGTGCTAAGCTACCAGGCTCTAGACATCGCTCTCGTCTAAACATCACCTGAAAGATACAAAGATAAACATTGGGACGACGCCCGGTCAGCGAATAATGCTGGTAACCCACCAATACCGTTAAGTATCATAAATAGGTAGATATAAGATGTAAAAACCATTTTCGAAACGGAATACATATATATAAGTCAAAAGCCAAGATCAACAGTCAACACAAGACTCATCACACTCAAGACCACACGGGAACACATCCCAAACCACAAAGGTTAACCAAACACAAGGATAAAGACTCACCCAACGGCAACACATGCCAAAACAACACAACCCTCCGTGACTACACACGTCACGAGAGAAGATCACACAACACCGGCTTTACAAGCCCTCACAACATCACCCATCGCGAGTTGGTATGCCTTCCTTATGCCCTGTTCCAACCTTATGGCTACCCCCAACCTTGTATCTTCTTTCCAACCATTACCTCCAGGATCCCCTGTACAGCCAAGTCCAACCTTATTCCACCGGGACCGTCGTCCCCCACCTATAACCACCAACGAACCACCACCAATCACGGCAACACAAGCCCGGATAACACATGTTATCCCCCAATCACGTGGACCCATCACTCAGGCCACAACTCCATAATCACGTCACGACCACCACGAGGGCCGCTGCAATTCCTTGGTGACTAGTGTCCCATACCACTAATCGTGCAATCCAGGTAGAGCCACACACGCACCACCACTCACACGAGAGTCAAACAACGGATTACAATGAAGGTATGAAACATACTCAATCAAGGAACGGGTCACAACCCAACGACAACAACGATGGATAACACAAGTTATCATAAACCAATCGGAAGGTACAAACAACACACACGCTAGCATTAAGACAACAAACTAGCATGCTTATCAACGGGGAAACTCAAGATAGTTCCGAGGAACACCCAAGACACCTCTTGGTCCAACGAAACCCAATGTTGAACACTTAGCACGATTCAAGACACCAAAGTCCTACATGGATACCTACCATATAGTTCTAGACCTACGAAACATCAAGAAGACACTCAAATAGTTTCACAAAAGAACAACGGGAAGCCAAAAGATCAAATACCAAGACAAACAAATCACGGGGAACAAATCCCGATCCAACTCCACTCGTGTACCCCGCGGGTGGACCCATGGGTAGGCCCCTACCCGTGGTTCTGCCCGCGGGTACACCACCCACATTCCCATGTACCTGTGGGTGGGTGGCGGGTAGGATTCTCCCCGCCGTTCCGCCCGCGGGTACATGCTCCTATCTAAATAATCCCTTCGGGGATTTTCTTCTCCAAACACAAATTCAAGTCCAAAACATGCCAAATCTCTCCCAATACAACAAAATGACTTGAACCATGGAAAATGCCAAGCAATGGCACAAAGGAACCCTAAACACAAGCTCTAGATATGCAATATCACAAGATAAATGCATAAACCCTCACATTTCATAGCAAAACACAAGTAGAATCCAAGAAATCAAATATAGGTAAGCAAAATAGGTTTTGTAGAGCATGGGTTACCTCTTGAAGACCAAAAGACTTCTCTTTACACCACAACAAGCTCTCCACTAGGCTCACTTCTCAAACCCACTTCAAGATCAAACCAAAAGATCATAAAGATCCTACCTTTAAGAAAAAGACAACTAAGATGGAACCAAAAAGACTAGACAAGCTTAGATCTTACCCTCCTAGATGCCCAAATAGGTGAAAGGTTGAATCTTGGAAGCAAAACTTGGAATCTTGACAAGGGTCTCAACTTGGCTTGGAGAATAAGCTACACTTCTTTTCTAGAGAGATGATAGAGATATTTTCTAGGAATTGTAAGGAATGAAATGAAGAAGTCTTCTACGTTAGGTTACAATACTAACTCTTGGTGAAAAGACAAGGATACCCTTACTAACCCTTAGAAAGTGTAAGGAACAAGGGAACTCCTCTCTAAGCACAAGGTACAACACAACTTAAAGATTGACTAGTCAAATACTTGTCCTTGAGTATTAAAAATCAGGATTTTAGGAATCAATTTCTCAAAAGAATTAGAATTAATTACTCAATTAATTCATGGATTCGAGTGTGGATTTTTGGGGTGTCACATCCTCTCCCCCTTCAAAGAAGATTCGTCCCCGAAACTTGGGTACAACGAATTAAAAGCAAATGGTAACAAGGAAACAAAATTGTGACAAGAAATTTCAAGAACAACTCTTTTGGTCAAAACTCCAAAAGTACTCACAAGGGTTCCAAAGCAAAGAAGAAGACATTACGAATTCAAGGATTGGTCAAGAGTTAAAAGAACGGATAGATTGAGCATCAAGAATTCTAACCTCAACACAACAACCAACTTCTAGACAACAACCAAGAACTCAACAACTAACTCCAAACACCAACTAACACACTAGCTAAACAACAAGGCAACAAGCAAAACAAGCAAGCACACAAAGCACACAACAACCTAGGAAAATGAGGTACCTTCCGCAAACAACTCAGGGTACCGCTCCCACATCGATGCCTCCAACTCCCAAGTAGCTTCCTCAACCCCATGATGTGACCACCAAACCTTCACCATCTTAACAGATTTCCTACGAGTGTCCCGAGTCTCTAAGTCCAAAATCCTGAGCGGCCTTTCTTCGTAAGACAAATCTTCATCAAACGGTATCACTTCTGGTGGTAAAACATGAGTCGGATCGTGAACATATCTCTTGAGCTGCAACACGTGGAACACGTTATGCACTCTATCCAACTCCAAAGGCAACGCCAAACGGTAAGCCAAACTCCCAATCCTCTCCAGGATTTCATACGGGCCTATAAACCTAGGGCTCAACTTCCCTTTCTTTCCAAACCGCATTACTCCCCGGGTGGGAGATACTTTCAACCAAACCTTATTCCCAACCGAAAACTCCACCTGTCTTCTAGCCAAATCAGCATAAGACTTTTGACGATTCTGAGCCGCTTTCATCCTTTCTTGGATCTGTTTAACTTTCTCGGATGTGTCCAACAAGTATTGTGGTCCCAACACTATCGTATTGACAAGATCCTCCCAACAAATCGGACTGCGACACTTCTGTCCATAGAGAGCTTCATAAGGTGCCATGCGAATACTCGAATGATAACTATTGTTGTAAGAGAACTCTATCAAATCCAGATGGTCCTCCCAAGATCTTTGAAAATCTAGCATACAAGCTCTCAACATATCTTCGATAGTCTGTATAGTCCTTTCTATTTGCCCATCGGTGGCTGGGTGGAAAGCAGTACTGGGACTTAGCTTAGTTCCAAGAGCTGCTTGCAAGGATTTCCAAAATTGAGACAAGAACCTTGAATCTCTATCGGAGACAATATCCCTCGGAACTCCATGATACTTTACCACTTGGTTGACATAGGCTTGAGCCAACTGTGTCATAGTCCAGGTCTCCTTCATTGCAATGAGGCAGACAGTCTTGGTCAAACGATCAACTATCACCCAGATTTTGTCCTTACCCGAACGGGTCGTCGGTAGTCCTCCCACGAAATCCATAGATATAGAATCCCACTTCCCTTGTGGAACTTCTAATGGTTGTACCAACCCCTTTACCTTACAACGCTCTGCTTTTACTTTCTGATAGTTAAGGCATTTCCCAACAAACTCTGCAACTTCCTTCTTCATATTAGGCCACCAGAAGAAGCCCTTCACATCTTTGTATAACTTGTCTCCCCCGGGGTGAACCGAATAAGGTGTGTTATGGCCCTCTTCTAAAATCTGTCGCTTCCACTGATCACATGACGCGGGTATGCATACACGGCTTTTGTACCTCAACACCCCATCCACAGATAAATCAAACGGTCCCCCTTTTCCTTTAGCTAGGTCATCCCTTACCTTGGTTAAAAACGCATCCTTTTGCTGCTCTTCCTTAATCTCCCCCAAAAATGTAGGTACAATCCTTAAGTTATAGCAACGAACTTCTGCCTCCACATCTCCCTGTTCCACCACTTCCAAGCTCATCCGTTGAAGCTCCTTACAAAGCTCATCCGCCACCACCCAAATAGAACTAGCGGTATGCTTCGATTTTCGACTTAAGGCGTCCGCCACTACGTTAGCTTTCCCTTCGTGATACTGAATATCTAACTCATAGTCCTTGATGAGTTCTAACCACCTTCGTTGCCGCATATTGAGATCCTTTTGGGTGAAGATATATTTGAGACTCTTGTGATCCGTGAATATCTTGCAACGCACCCCATATAGATAATGCCTCCAAATTTTCAAAGCAAACACCACGGCGGCCAATTCCAAATCGTGGGTAGGGTAATTTTCTTCGTGAACTTTAAGCTGACGTGAGGCGTAAGCAATCACTCTCCCATTTTGCATCAATACACAACCTAGTCCTTTCTTGGACGCATCACTGTATACCTCAAACCCTTCCGTTCCTGATGGCAATATTAAGACTGGTGCAGTCGTGAGCCTCTCCTTCAAATCTCGAAATGCTAACTCACAAGCTTGATCCCAAACGAAAGGCACTTCTTTCCTTAGCAACTTAGTCAATGGTTGAGCCACCTTGGCGAAATCCAAAACAAACCTTCGATAATAACCTGTCAAGCCAAGAAAACTCCTTACTTCTGACACCGATGAAGGTACAGTTCAATCCTTCACTGCCCGTATCTTGTCCGGATCCACAGAAATCCCTCTACTATCAATCACGTGGCCTAGAAACGTCACACTGTCTTTCCAAAACTCGCACTTAAAGAACTTGGCATACAACTGTTTCTCCCTCAAGATCTGAAGTACCGTCCGAAGATGTCCAACATGCTCTCTCTTATCTTTCGAATAAACCGAGATATCGTCGATGAACACGATCACAAAATCGTCGAGGTGGGGTTTGAACATTCTGTTCATCAAATCCATAAAATCTGCAGGGGCATTAGTCATCCCAAACGGCATAACTGTAAACTCGTAGTGACCGTACCGAGTCCGAAACGCAGTCTTAGGAATATCCTTGACTGCTACCTTTATCTGATGGTATCCTGACCTCAAGTCAACTTTGGAAAACACTCCCGCGCCACAGAGTTGATCAAACAAGTCGTCTATTCTTGGAAGAGGGTATTTCTTCTTAATGGTAACTTGGCTCAGCTCCCGGTAGTCAATACACAACCTCATGCTTCCGTCCTTCTTCTTTACAAACAAGACCGGAGCTCCCCATGGTGATGTACTTGGCCAGATATAACCCTTGTCAAGGAGTTCTTGCAATTGAGCCTTCAACTCTTGCATTTCAGGCGGAGCCAAACGATACGGGGCTTTAGAGATGGGTGCAGTGCCCTGCATAAGATCCACTGAAAATTCCACTTCCCTAGCAGGCGGCATACCCGGTATTTCCTCGGGAAATACATCAAGAAACTCATAGACTACGGGAATAGATTGAGCTACCTCTCCTTTTGCTTCCAAGTTCTCGACTGAGCACAGGTACACTTCATTACCCTTGTCCATATACCTCTGCATCTTCACCATAGACACTAGCTTAATTCCGGGTTCTTCCATCCTTCCACAGTATGACACTCTCTTCCCGCTGGGTCCTCATAGTACTACCTTCTGATCCTTGCACAGAATTTGGGCTCTAAACCGCCCCAACCAGTCCATACCTAGGACCACATCTATCCCGTCCAAGTCGTACTGGATTAGATCACTAGGTAACTCTTCACCTTTGATACAAATCTTGATGCCCTCAAAAAGACGGTCACACATCCTAACTTCTCCCGATGCTACCTTCACGTTAAACCTCACTCCCGTGCCCCCAGATAAATCCAACTTCTTCACGAGGCCGGGTGATATAAACGAGTTAGACGCCCCTGAATCAAACAAGACTGTTGCTGGCACAGATTGCACAAGGAAGGTTCCCACTACTACGTCACTGTCACTTGTTCGAACTTCATTTAAGGTGAGCACCCTCTCTTGAGATGACCCTACCGCCGGATGATGAACCTCTATCCTTCCATACTCTCTTACATCACGGTGTGCTGGCAAGGTCGCTGCACTAGGACTTACTCTTGTGGACGTACCACTCCGGATCCACCGCTCAATTACCCCAGAGGCACTGCTAAGTTCGGCCAGCCGAGATTTCTTAACCACTTCACCCACATCTTCTAACACTGAGGTTCGCTGGCGAGGAGGCATCACAGACTTCTGCTACAACAACGAGGTTACCAAAAGAGCAAACAAGCAAGACAGAAACCAACACACATCACACCGCGCAACCTAGAGTCCTAAGCCTAACACTTCGCTTCTTAAGGTCGCTTAGAGGTCTCAAAACACACTTAACCACTTAGAAAGTCTAGACTTAACTCTTCCTAGGCTCAAAACCAAGGCTCTGATACCAACTGTAACACCCCCCCCCCCCCCCCCTAAACACAAGGCCCGATTGAAGCCCTAACACAAGCAGATTAACAACAAAACTAGCACAGCGGAAGATAAACGGAAACTGGATAAAAGAAATCCAAAAAGGGGTGTTATGCCACGTATACCACACTAGGTAACGCTAAGGCAACAATCTGCAAGTGTATAATACTATCCCAATACATCAATCTAAAACAATCTAAAAATATTGGCGCACAGGCCACAAAAACACAAAGGTGCTAAGCTACCAGGCTCTAGACATCGCTCTCGTCTAAACATCACCTGAAAGATACAAAGATAAACATTGGGACGACGCCCGGTCAGCGAATAATGCTGGAAACCCATCAATACCGTTAAGTATCATAAATAGGTAGATATAAGATGTAAAAACCATTTTCGAAACGAAATATATATATATATAAGTCAAAAGCCAAGATCAACAGTCAACACAAGACTCATCACACTCAAGACCACATGGGAACACATCCCAAACCACAAAGGTTAACCAAACACAAGGATAAAGACTCACCCAACGGCAACACATGCCAAAACAACACAACCCTCGGTGACTACACACGTCACGAGAGAAGATCACACAACACCGGCTTTACAAGCCCTCGCAACATCACCCATCACGAGTTGGTATACCTTCCTTATGCCCTGTTCCAACCTTATGGCTACCCCCAACCTTGTATCTTCTTTCCAACCATTACATCCAGGATCCCCTGTACAGCCAAGTCCAACCTTATTCCGCCGGGACCGTCGTCCCCCACCTATAACCACCAACGAACCACCACCAATCACGGCAACACATGCCCGGATAACACATGTTATCCCCCAATCACGTGGACCCATCACTCAGGCCACAACTCCATAATCACGTCACGGCCACCACGAGGGCCGCTGCAATACCTTGGTGACTATTATCCCATACCACTAATCGTGCAATCCAGGTAGAGCCACACACGCACCACCACTCACACGAGAGTCAAACAACGGATTACAATGAAGGTATGAAACATACTCAATCAAGGAACGGGTCACAACCCAACGACAACAACGATGGATAACACAAGTTATCATAAACCAATCGGAAGGTACAAACAACACACACGCTAGCATTAAGACAACAAACTAGCATGCTTATCAACGGGGAAACTCAAGATAGTTCCGAGGAACACCCAAGACACCTCTTGGTCCAACGAAACCCAATGTTGAACACTTAGCACGATTCAAGACACCAAAGTCCTACATGGATACCTACCATATAGTTCTAGACCTACGAAACATCAAGAAGACACTCAAATAGTTTCACAAAAGAACAACGGGAAGCCAAAAGATCAAATACCAAGACAAACAAATCACGGGGAACAAATCCCGATCCAACTCCACTCGTGTACCCCGCGGGTGGACCCATGGGTAGGCCCCTACCCGTGGTTCTGCCCGCGGGTACACCACCCACATTCCCATGTACCTGTGGGTGGGTGGCGGGTAGGATTCTCCCCGCCGTTCCGCCCGCGGGTACATGCTCCTATCTAAATAATCCCTTCGGGGATTTTCTTCTCCAAACACAAATTCAAGTCCAAAACATGCCAAATCTCTCCCAATACAACAAAATGACTTGAACCATGGAAAATGCCAAGCAATGGCACAAAGGAACCCTAAACACAAGCTCTAGATATGCAATATCACAAGATAAATGCATAAACCCTCACATTTCATAGCAAAACACAAGTAGAATCCAAGAAATCAAATATAGGTAAGCAAAATAGGTTTTGTAGAGCATGGGTTACCTCTTGAAGACCAAAAGACTTCTCTTTACACCACAACAAGCTCTCCACTAGGCTCACTTCTCAAACCCACTTCAAGATCAAACCAAAAGATCATAAAGATCCTACCTTTAAGAAAAAGACAACTAAGATGGAACCAAAAAGACTAGACAAGCTTAGATCTTACCCTCCTAGATGCCCAAATAGGTGAAAGGTTGAATCTTGGAAGCAAAACTTGGAATCTTGACAAGGGTCTCAACTTGGCTTGGAGAATAAGCTACACTTCTTTTCTAGAGAGATGATAGAGATATTTTCTAGGAATTGTAAGGAATGAAATGAAGAAGTCTTCTACGTTAGGTTACAATACTAACTCTTGGTGAAAAGACAAGGATACCCTTACTAACCCTTAGAAAGTGTAAGGAACAAGGGAACTCCTCTCTAAGCACAAGGTACAACACAACTTAAAGATTGACTAGTCAAATACTTGTCCTTGAGTATTAAAAATCAGGATTTTAGGAATCAATTTCTCAAAAGAATTAGAATTAATTACTCAATTAATTCATGGATTGGAGTGTGGATTTTTGGGGTGTCACATCCTCTCCCCCTTCAAAGAAGATTCGTCCCCGAAACTTGGGTACAACGAATTAAAAGCAAATGGTAACAAGGAAACAAAATTGTGACAAGAAATTTCAAGAACAACTCTTTTGGTCAAAACTCCAAAAGTACTCACAAGGGTTCCAAAGCAAAGAAGAAGACATTACGAATTCAAGGATTGGTCAAGAGTTAAAAGAACGGATAGATTGAGCATCAAGAATTCTAACCTCAACACAACAACCAACTTCTAAACAACAACCAAGAACTCAACAACTAACTCCAAACACCAACTAACACACTAGCTAAACAACAAGGCAACAAGCAAAACAAGCAAGCACACAAAGCACACAACAACCTAGGAAAATGAGGTACCTTCCGCAAACAACTCAGGGTACCGCTCCCACATCGATGCCTCCAACTCCCAAGTAGCTTCCTCAACCCCATGATGTGACCACCAAACCTTCACCATCTTAACAGATTTCCTACGAGTGTCCCGAGTCTCTAAGTCCAAAATCCTGAGCGGCCTTTCTTCGTAAGACAAATCTTCATCAAACGGTATCACTTCTGGTGGTAAAACATGAGTCGGATCGTGAACATATCTCTTGAGCTGCAACACGTGGAACACGTTATGCACTCTATCCAACTCCAAAGGCAACGCCAAACGGTAAGCCAAACTCCCAATCCTCTCCAGGATTTCATACGGGCCTATAAACCTAGGGCTCAACTTCCCTTTCTTTCCAAACCGCATTACTCCCCGGGTGGGAGATACTTTCAACCAAACCTTATTCCCAACCGAAAACTCCACCTGTCTTCTAGCCAAATCAGCATAAGACTTTTGACGATTCTGAGCCGCTTTCATCCTTTCTTGGATCTGTTTAACTTTCTCGGATGTGTCCAACAAGTATTGTGGTCCCAACACTATCGTATTGACAAGATCCTCCCAACAAATCGGACTGCGACACTTCTGTCCATAGAGAGCTTCATAAGGTGCCATGCGAATACTCGAATGATAACTATTGTTGTAAGAGAACTCTATCAAATCCAGATGGTCCTCCCAAGATCTTTGAAAATCTAGCATACAAGCTCTCAACATATCTTCGATAGTCTGTATAGTCCTTTCTATTTGCCCATCGGTGGCTGGGTGGAAAGCAGTACTGGGACTTAGCTTAGTTCCAAGAGCTGCTTGCAAGGATTTCCAAAATTGAGACAAGAACCTTGAATCTCTATCGGAGACAATATCCCTCGGAACTCCATGATACTTTACCACTTGGTTGACATAGGCTTGAGCCAACTGTGTCATAGTCCAGGTCTCCTTCATTGCAATGAGGCAGACAGTCTTGGTCAAACGATCAACTATCACCCAGATTTTGTCCTTACCCGAACGGGTCGTCGGTAGTCCTCCCACGAAATCCATAGATATAGAATCCCACTTCCCTTGTGGAACTTCTAATGGTTGTACCAACCCCTTTACCTTACAACGCTCTGCTTTTACTTTCTGATAGTTAAGGCATTTCCCAACAAACTCTGCAACTTCCTTCTTCATATTAGGCCACCAGAAGAAGCCCTTCACATCTTTGTATAACTTGTCTCCCCCGGGGTGAACCGAATAAGGTGTGTTATGGCCCTCTTCTAAAATCTGTCGCTTCCACTGATCACATGACGCGGGTATGCATACACGGCTTTTGTACCTCAACACCCCATCCACAGATAAATCAAACGGTCCCCCTTTTCCTTTAGCTAGGTCATCCCTTACCTTGGTTAAAAACGCATCCTTTTGCTGCTCTTCCTTAATCTCCCCCAAAAATGTAGGTACAATCCTTAAGTTATAGCAACGAACTTCTGCCTCCACATCTCCCTGTTCCACCACTTCCAAGCTCATCCGTTGAAGCTCCTTACAAAGCTCATCCGCCACCACCCAAATAGAACTAGCGGTATGCTTCGATTTTCGACTTAAGGCGTCCGCCACTACGTTAGCTTTCCCTTCGTGATACTGAATATCTAACTCATAGTCCTTGATGAGTTCTAACCACCTTCGTTGCCGCATATTGAGATCCTTTTGGGTGAAGATATATTTGAGACTCTTGTGATCCGTGAATATCTTGCAACGCACCCCATATAGATAAT
Organism: Ipomoea nil; assembly: GCF_001879475.1. Taxonomy (NCBI): domain Eukaryota; kingdom Viridiplantae; phylum Streptophyta; class Magnoliopsida; order Solanales; family Convolvulaceae; genus Ipomoea; species Ipomoea nil. Next base: position 106,367 of record NW_017619655.1, on the reverse strand, counting down.
GCCTCCAAATTTTCAAAGCAAACACCACGGCGGCCAATTCCAAATCGTGGGTAGGGTAATTTTCTTCGTGAACTTTAAGCTGACGTGAGGCGTAAGCAATCACTCTCCCATTTTGCATCAATACACAACCTAGTCCTTTCTTGGACGCATCACTGTATACCTCAAACCCTTCCGTTCCTGATGGCAATATTAAGACTGGTGCAGTCGTGAGCCTCTCCTTCAAATCTCGAAATGCTAACTCACAAGCTTGATCCCAAACGAAAGGCACTTCTTTCCTTAGCAACTTAGTCAATGGTTGAGCCACCTTGGCGAAATCCAAAACAAACCTTCGATAATAACCTGTCAAGCCAAGAAAACTCCTTACTTCTGACACCGATGAAGGTACAGTTCAATCCTTCACTGCCCGTATCTTGTCCGGATCCACAGAAATCCCTCTACTATCAATCACGTGGCCTAGAAACGTCACACTGTCTTTCCAAAACTCGCACTTAAAGAACTTGGCATACAACTGTTTCTCCCTCAAGATCTGAAGTACCGTCCGAAGATGTCCAACATGCTCTCTCTTATCTTTCGAATAAACCGAGATATCGTCGATGAACACGATCACAAAATCGTCGAGGTGGGGTTTGAACATTCTGTTCATCAAATCCATAAAATCTGCAGGGGCATTAGTCATCCCAAACGGCATAACTGTAAACTCGTAGTGACCGTACCGAGTCCGAAACGCAGTCTTAGGAATATCCTTGACTGCTACCTTTATCTGATGGTATCCTGACCTCAAGTCAACTTTGGAAAACACTCCCGCGCCACAGAGTTGATCAAACAAGTCGTCTATTCTTGGAAGAGGGTATTTCTTCTTAATGGTAACTTGGCTCAGCTCCCGGTAGTCAATACACAACCTCATGCTTCCGTCCTTCTTCTTTACAAACAAGACCGGAGCTCCCCATGGTGATGTACTTGGCCAGATATAACCCTTGTCAAGGAGTTCTTGCAATTGAGCCTTCAACTCTTGCATTTCAGGCGGAGCCAAACGATACGGGGCTTTAGAGATGGGTGCAGTGCCCTGCATAAGATCCACTGAAAATTCCACTTCCCTAGCAGGCGGCATACCCGGTATTTCCTCGGGAAATACATCAAGAAACTCATAGACTACGGGAATAGATTGAGCTACCTCTCCTTTTGCTTCCAAGTTCTCGACTGAGCACAGGTACACTTCATTACCCTTGTCCATATACCTCTGCATCTTCACCATAGACACTAGCTTAATTCCGGGTTCTTCCATCCTTCCACAGTATGACACTCTCTTCCCGCTGGGTCCTCATAGTACTACCTTCTGATCCTTGCACAGAATTTGGGCTCTAAACCGCCCCAACCAGTCCATACCTAGGACCACATCTATCCCGTCCAAGTCGTACTGGATTAGATCACTAGGTAACTCTTCACCTTTGATACAAATCTTGATGCCCTCAAAAAGACGGTCACACATCCTAACTTCTCCCGATGCTACCTTCACGTTAAACCTCACTCCCGTGCCCCCAGATAAATCCAACTTCTTCACGAGGCCGGGTGATATAAACGAGTTAGACGCCCCTGAATCAAACAAGACTGTTGCTGGCACAGATTGCACAAGGAAGGTTCCCACTACTACGTCACTGTCACTTGTTCGAACTTCATTTAAGGTGAGCACCCTCTCTTGAGATGACCCTACCGCCGGATGATGAACCTCTATCCTTCCATACTCTCTTACATCACGGTGTGCTGGCAAGGTCGCTGCACTAGGACTTACTCTTGTGGACGTACCACTCCGGATCCACCGCTCAATTACCCCAGAGGCACTGCTAAGTTCGGCCAGCCGAGATTTCTTAACCACTTCACCCACATCTTCTAACACTGAGGTTCGCTGGCGAGGAGGCATCACAGACTTCTGCTACAACAACGAGGTTACCAAAAGAGCAAACAAGCAAGACAGAAACCAACACACATCACACCGCGCAACCTAGAGTCCTAAGCCTAACACTTCGCTTCTTAAGGTCGCTTAGAGGTCTCAAAACACACTTAACCACTTAGAAAGTCTAGACTTAACTCTTCCTAGGCTCAAAACCAAGGCTCTGATACCAACTGTAACACCCCCCCCCCCCCCTAAACACAAGGCCCGATTGAAGCCCTAACACAAGCAGATTAACAACAAAACTAGCACAACGGAAGATAAACGGAAACTGGATAAAAGAAATCCAAAAAGGGGTGTTATGCCACGTATACCACACTAGGTAACGCTAAGGCAACAATCTGCAAGTGTATAATACTATCCCAATACATCAATCTAAAACAATCTAAAAATATTGGCGCACAGGCCACAAAAACACAAAGGTGCTAAGCTACCAGGCTCTAGACATCGCTCTCGTCTAAACATCACCTGAAAGATACAAAGATAAACATTGGGACGACGCCCGGTCAGCGAATAATGCTGGAAACCCATCAATACCGTTAAGTATCATAAATAGGTAGATATAAGATGTAAAAACCATTTTCGAAACGAAATATATATATATATAAGTCAAAAGCCAAGATCAACAGTCAACACAAGACTCATCACACTCAAGACCACATGGGAACACATCCCAAACCACAAAGGTTAACCAAACACAAGGATAAAGACTCACCCAACGGCAACACATGCCAAAACAACACAACCCTCGGTGACTACACACGTCACGAGAGAAGATCACACAACACCGGCTTTACAAGCCCTCGCAACATCACCCATCACGAGTTGGTATACCTTCCTTATGCCCTGTTCCAACCTTATGGCTACCCCCAACCTTGTATCTTCTTTCCAACCATTACATCCAGGATCCCCTGTACAGCCAAGTCCAACCTTATTCCGCCGGGACCGTCGTCCCCCACCTATAACCACCAACGAACCACCACCAATCACGGCAACACATGCCCGGATAACACATGTTATCCCCCAATCACGTGGACCCATCACTCAGGCCACAACTCCATAATCACGTCACGGCCACCACGAGGGCCGCTGCAATACCTTGGTGACTATTATCCCATACCACTAATCGTGCAATCCAGGTAGAGCCACACACGCACCACCACTCACACGAGAGTCAAACAACGGATTACAATGAAGGTATGAAACATACTCAATCAAGGAAAGGGTCACAACCCAACGACAACAACGATGGATAACACAAGTTATCATCAACCAATCGGAAGGTACAAACAACACACACGCTAGCATTAAGACAACAAACTAGCATGCTTATCAACGGGGAAACTCAAGATAGTTCCGAGGAACACACAAGACACCTCTTGGTCCAACGAAACCCAATGTTGAACACTTTGAACGATTCAAGACACCAAAGTCCTACATGGATACCTACCATATAGTTCTAGACCTACGAAACATCAAGAAGACACTCAAATAGTTCCACAAAAGAACAACGGGAAGCCAAAAGATCAAATACCAAGACAAACAAATCACGGGGAACAAATCCCGATCCAACTCCACTCGTGTACCCCGCGGGTGGACCCACGGGTAGGCCCCTACCCGTGGTTCTGCCCGCGGATACACCACCCACATTCCCATGTACCTGCGGGTGGGTGGCGGGTAGGGCTCTCCCCGCCGTTCCGCCCGCGGGTACATGCTCCTGTGTAAATAATCCCTTCGGGGATTTTCTTCTCCAAACACAAATTCAAGTCCAAAACATGCCAAATCTCACCCAATACAACAAAATGACTTGAACCATGGAAAATGCCAAGCAATAGCACAAAGGAACCCTAAACACAAGCTCTAGATATGCAATATCACAAGATAAATGCATAAACCCTCACATTTCATAGCAAAACACAAGTAGAATCCAAGAAATCACATATAGGTAAGCAAAATAGGTTTTTTAGAGCATGGGTTACCTCTTGAAGACCAAAAGACTTCTCTTTACACCACAACAATCTCTCCACTAGGCTCACTTCTCAAACCCACTTCAAGATCAAACCAAAAGATCATAAAGATCCTACCTTTAAGAAAAAGACAACTAAGATGGAACCAAAAAGACTAGACAAGCTTAGATCTTACCCTCCTAGATGCCCAAATAGGTGAAAGGTTGAATCTTGGAAGCAAAACTTGGAATCTTGACAAGGGTCTCAACTTTGCTTGGAGAATAAGCTACACTTCTTTTCTAGAGAGATGATAGAGATATTTTCTAGGAATTGTAAGGAATGAAATGAAGAAGTCTTCTACGTTAGGTTACAATACTAACTCTTGGTGAAAAGACAAGGATACCCTTACTAACCCTTAGAAAGTGTAAGGAACAAGGGAACTCCTCTCTAAGCCCAAGGTACAACACAACTTAAAGATTGACTAGTCAAATACTAGTCCTTGAGTATTAAAAATCAGGATTTTAGGAATCAATTCCTCAAAAGAATTAGAATTAATTACTCAATTAATTCATGGATTGGAGTGTGGATTTTTGGGGTGTCACATCCTCTCCCCCTTCAAAGAAGTTTCGTCCCCGAAACTTGGGTACAGCGAATTAAAAGCAAATGGTAACAAGGAAACGAAATTGTGACAAGAAATTTCAAGAACAACTCTTTTGGTCAAAACTCCAAAAGTACTCACAAAGGTTCCAAAGCAAAGAAGAAGACATTACGAATTCAAGGATTGTTCAAGAGTTAAAAGAACGGATAGATATATGACCCTTTGATATATGTTAATAGTACATATATTTCAAGTTTTTATATGATTTGAATCCTACCACTCAGACTATGAATTTAAAGCAAAATTTTAAACTCATCATATAACCACTATATTTATAATACAATCAATAGTATCCTATTAACTTAGAATTATTATGGGTAGAAATGCGTTTCTTGATCACATAGTATAACTCTAGATAACATATAAATCCTTCGACATTTCATTACTAGTCTAATTCATAAAATTCAATATGAACAAGGGGATGTAGCTTATATGGTAGAGCGCTCGCTTAGCATGCGAGAGGTATGGGGATTGATACCCCGTATCTCCACTTTGAAAGCCTCGTAAGTGCAAGCTTTGACCAGCAGCTAATGCAATCAAATTTAAAGTATATTTAAAAATTAACCCTTTTATATATGTTAATAGTGTGACCTTTCATTTGCCTTATATTTATTCCGTTATTTATTCCATTATCCCTCTCCAAGTATGGCTTAGTGCAATTCTGTGTTATTTAAGGGGTAGTATACTATACCCCTTTATAAGAATGATCTTTGACTTATTGACATACATGATATGATTTATTTAGTTGTTATTGATTTGGAAGATAGAAGCGAATTATATCATATCAGTTTACCCGAAGCAAACAAGAGAATGAATTATATCATATCAATTTGCCCGAAACAAATGAGGGAGTGAATGATATCATGTGAATTTGCACGAAGCAATTCCTAAACCAGTAAGTGAACTAATGTAAAGTTGATCAAGGATAAGAATTTTTGGGAGATCTCGAAGATCTATTTTATTTGACAAGCTTCTGACTTCCTTATGATTGTTGTGTACCCTTATAATATCATTTGATATGTACGCTTTCATATCTGGTTATATATGTTACTCTTAGATGTTTACATATATGTTTTGGGTACTTCATATGTTGCGATACATTTTTAAAGGCTTTAAAGACCCATATTATTTTATAGTATGACATGAGCTATAGTGCGTCGCCTTGGGAAATTATGTATTTTCTTGTTGGGGACATCAGTTTTATATGCTATTGTAGTTATCACAATCTAACCTACTGCATATCATAATTATCCCCCCCCCCCCCTAGAACCTAGTACGTGGTATAAAACCAACATTTCCCATCTGCGTTTTATTCACAGTGTGCAGTCTTTTTCCTATATCACCACCATAGCGTACCTTTGTGGGCATGTATATGTTGATTATAAACCTCCGTCTGTTATTTAAATCTGTAGAGTCCATGATAAGGGATCAATATATAAATTAGGTACGCTGACTGCACACTTTATGAAGATCATTTCACGGAATTAGGGCGAGAAAGAGCTCAAATTTTATAGAATGCCGGGAAATTCTATGAATGGTTGATCTTCAATATTTGAATCCACGTACTAGGTAGACTGAACTAGAAGTTCAGAAGAAGTAAACTGAACTGGAAGTTCAGAAGATAATTAATCTGCCAATATATATATTGATCATAAAAGAGTGACTAGGTCCTATATATCTTCCCAACTTGGACCATATGTATCTACCAATGCTCCTTGACGCCAGAAGCGTGGGGACATATTGGTATAATCCGCGAAAATCTAAATCTAGTAGAAAATGGTGTCACTCTTGAAATCGCTTAAAGAAGTATGTCGTGAAGACATTCGTCCAGAAGGCGAAAAACCCCAGTAAATTTATAGGTGCACACAGAATCATAATACTGGGGATGCGGAACGACCAGATAAAAATATCTTTGGGAAATGGCTAGAGTCTGGTTGAATTAGAAATCGCCATTATTTTATGGGAGAAATTTATGAAAAATGTTACAGTTGTCGACAACACAATTGCCTTATAAATTGCTGTCAATATATGAGAATTTGGATCCAGAGCTAGGCACCAGTTGTGCCTTGGTATTTTTTATGTATAAAGGAGCAATTAAGGCATATACAGCTCAACTCGCTAAAACTGTATTCTCTTTATAACATGTACACCATTTAATGTTAACCCTGAAGGTTACAAATGGGTGTTTGTACAAAAGAGAAATACAAATAATCTGGTGGTATGATATAAAGCGAGACTGGTAGCTTAAGGGTTTACTCAGAGACCCTAAATTGATTTTAATCAAATGTTCTCTCCCATAACATATGGCATTACGTTCCGCTAATTAACATTATTGGCAGTGAATTATGAATTTAGATATGCAGTTGATGAACGTCATGACCAACAAACTAATGGGTCATTAGACGCTAATATTTATTTGTAAATCCCTGATGGATTGAACACTTTTGAAATAAGGAAAGTGAAAACCGAAACGTGTAGCATTAAACTACCAAATCTTTGTATGACTTGAATATTATTGACTGAGTGTTTTCCTCCCGAAGAAGGAATATGCAAATAATATGTGTCATTATGTGTTCGTTAACGAATTGCTAATGGAGTTATTTATCATCTCAGTCGATATTGATGGTTTAAACATTAATGAAACACATAGAGAGCTTGATGATATTAGCTCATGCTGAAAGACGGAGTTTTTTAAAATAAAAGACTTGGGAAACCCAAGTATTGTATCGACCTGAAGCTCGAGCTTCTCCTTGAAGAGGTTTATATACCAGTTAGCCTACTTGAAAAATATCTTGAAGATGTTTTATATGGATAAGTATTATTTACTTATCACACCAATGGTAGTCCAATAATCTCTTGAAGTAGATAAAGGACCATTTAGACTCGAAGATGATAATGAGGATATTTTAGGACTGGAAGTCCATTACTTCATTCCTATTGGAGCACTATTATTGAACTAGAAGTTCCATAACCGCATCAGGCCTGATATTGAATTTGCGATGAAATTGCTAGCAACATTTAGTGTTTCCCCCTACAATGAAAGTTGGAATGGTATTTAACATATCCTCCAGCACCTTCGAGGTACAAAGGTTTTGACGTTTATGTAAGAAACCAATATGTTGTTTTGGTGGGCTACTTGGGCACTGGCTCTTTTATTTGATCCCTATGATGCCAAGTCCAAAACTGGTTATGTTATATTTTTACCCCCAATCTCCCATATGAGGACAAATAAGATTGTGTTGCACAAGCAAGTAATAAGTTTGTTAAGAGGAACCTTACAAAACATATTGCACCTAAGTCCTTCTACACACATGAACTCTAGAAAAGTGGTAAAATTATTGTTGAAAAAGTTTACCCCAGTGAACAATCTTGCGGATATGTTCACTAAGTCTCTGCCTACATCCACTTTTGTGTAATATGTTCATAAAATTGGGATGCATAGGCTTAGAAGATTGTTATATTCAGGGGGAGCGACAACACCTAGCTACACTGGAATGGACAATCTAGAAGGTCTTTTGAAATCCTGAATATTATGCTACGAAAGCGTATGGTTGTACTCTTTTTTCCTTAGCTAAGTTTTTCCCCACGGGGTTTTCTTAGGCTAAGGTTTTTAATGAGGCAATCGATGTTGGTGCACTTGAGTGGATAGTCCTGAAGACCCTTAGAATCTTGAAGATTATGCCTGGAAGGCTTATGGTCGTACTCTTTTCCTTAGCTAAGTTTTTTTCCCACTGGGTTTTCTTAGGCTAAGGTTTTTAATGAGGCAACCGGTGCAACACATTGTTTGACATACTTCGTGTACTCTTTTCCTCGTCTAGGTTTTTCCCACTGGATTTTCCTAGCGAGGTTTTTAACGAGGCATGAGTATAGTTTGATAATGGCCAAGGGGGAGTGTTATAAATATTATTATTATTATGGCCATTATCCCAAGACCTTTCATTTGCCTTATATTTATTCCATTATTTATGTTATAGAAAATGAAGGGTTATATGGATGTATATATATACATGTTCAAGGCATAATGAAATAGAGAACTTGTGTTCTTGAGTTCTACATTCTTGTGTTATATTTTTCTCTCTACTCTTCCATTCCATATTGCAATATTCTTCATACATACAATCGATGCGTTACCGTACAACTATCACGCGAGAACTAACGAGTTGATATGCCGAATTACAACAAATAGTATATATATTTAGAGTTTTTATATGATTTGCATCCTACCACTCAGACTATGAATTTAAAACAAAATTTTAAACTCATCAAATAACCACTATAATTATAATACAATCAACAGTATCCTATTAACTTAGAATTATTATGGGTAGAAATGCATTTCTTGTTCACATAGTATAAATCTAGATAACATATAAAACCTTCGTCAGTTTATAACTAGTCTAATTAATAAAATTCAATATGAACAAGGGGATGTAGCTCAGATGGTAGAGCGCTCGCTTAGCATGCGAGAGTTCTCCACTTTGAAAGCCTCCTAGGTGCAGGCTTTCTTCAAAGCATCCAACCCACTCAAATTGAACTTTAAAAATATCCAACCTCGTTAGCTGAACCAAATGACACTACCACTATTAACCCTAATTCTTACAATCGTTGAATGTTTTTTTTTTTTTTCTATTTCTTTTTCTTCATCATTCTCATCGTCTTCTTGGGCTAGATATATGACCCTTTTATATATGTTAATAGTATATATATTTCAAGTTTTTAAATGATTTGCATCCTACCACTCAGACTATGAATATAAAGCAAAATTTTAAACTCATCAAATAACCACTATAATTATAATACAATTAACAGTATCCTATTAACTTAGAATTATTTTGGGTAGAAATGCATTTCTTGATCACAAAGTATAAATCTATATAACATATAAAACCTTTGACATTTTATAACTAGTCTAATTAATAAAATTCAATATGAACAAGGGGATGTAGTTCAGATGGTAGAGCGCTTGCTTAGCATGCGAGAGGTATGGGGATCGATAACCCGCATCTCAACGTTGAAAGCCCTGTAAGTGCAAGCTTTGAACAAAACAACCAACCTAATCAAATTGAAAGTATTTACGCCCAGGAACTTTGAAAATGTGTAATTAAAAACATCTAACCTCGTTAGCCGGCCCAAATGGCACCACCCCTATTAACCCTTAAAATCAAGCCCACGAACTAAGCAACCACTTCTTCACCAGAAGTTGAATATATGTTAATAGTATATATGTTTAGAGTTTTTATATGATTTGCATCTTACCACTCAGACTATGAATTTAATGCAAAATTTAAAACTCATCAAATAACCACTATAATTATAATACAATCAACAGTATCTTATTAACTTAGAATTATTATGGGTTGAAATGCATTTTTTGATCACATAGTATAAATCTAGATAACATATAAAACCTTCGACATTTTATAACTACTCTAATTAACAAAATTTTATATGAAAAAGGGGATGTAGCTCAGATGGTAGAGCGCTCTGTTAACATGCGAGAGGTATGGGGATCGATTCCTCGCATTTCCACTTTGAAAGCCTTGTAAGTGCAAGCTTTTAACAGAACAACTTCGTGAGCGCTCTACTCCACCCGAAGATATATGACCCTTTTATATATATTTAGAGTTTTTATATGATTTGTATCCTACCACTCAGACTATGAATTTAAAGAAAAATTTTAAACTCGTCAAATAACCACTATAATTATAATACAATCAACAAAATCCTATTAACTTAGAATTATTATGGGTACAAATGCATTTCTTTATCACATAGTATAAATCTAGATAACATATAAAACCTTCTACATTTTATAACTAGTCTAATTCATAAAATTCACTATGAAAAAAGGGATGTAGCTCAAATGGTAGAGCGCTCGCTTAGCATGCAAGAGGTACGGGGATTGATACCCCGCATCTCCACTTTGAAAGCCTCGTAAGTGCAAGCTTTAAATAGAGCAACTACCCCAAATGGATATATGACCCTGTATATTGAGTTTTTATATGATTTCTATCCTATCACTCATACGAATTTAACGCAAAATTTTAAACATATCAAATAACCACTATAATTATAATACAAACAAAAGTAGCCTATTAACTTTGAATTATTGTGGGTAGAAATGCATTTCTTTATCGCATAGTATAAATCTAGATAACATATAAAACCTTCGACATTTTATAACTAGTCTTATTAATAAAATTCATTATGCAAAAGGGGATGTAGCTCAGATGGTAGAGCGCTCGCTTAGCATGCGGGAGGTACGGGGATCGATACCCTACATCTCAGTTGAACAGATGAACTTTACTCTCAATCAAATGGTGGCCATTATTTTGTAACAGAGCTCATTATGTATGCCATTATTATTCTATATTATATATGTGTGCTCATTATGTATGCCATTATTATTCTATATTATATATGTGTGTAATCCTTTTGTAAGAGGAAGCCATGGAAAATGAAATAATATCACTCCCTTCTCTCCTTCTCTATTAAGCCATGGAAAATGAAATAATATTACTCCCTTCTCTCCTTCTCTATTACTTTTCTTTCTACTACCTTTGATCAATGAGCTATTCTTTGAGCAATGAGCTAATGGGTTACAACACGTTATCAGCACGCTCGATACACCCTGGTGAACACGCTCGATACACCCTGGTGAACGGTAATTTTATAAATTTTTTTATGCCTAAAATCGCACATATGTTTTATGCATCTGTGAATATGTGGATTTTGACATATGATTATCTTACTGGTAGTATACATATATGCATCAATAGTATGTTTTGACACTGTGAACTTATCAGATTTTTGGTAATATATATATGCATTTCTTGTGAATAATATTGATGAAATTCATAGATCCACTATTTTTCGATATATACACATTGTGTTCATGGATCTTTTACAAAAAAACTGGAAACGATAGATTCCAGATTATATACAATTTTATGAAACATTTATCCTTTTTTTTCGAAAATTTATTTATTCCGAAAGAAATCTCAGCTGGCAAATAAATAGACACGAAAATTTTTTTTGAAAAAAAATAAAAAATCAAAAATCAAAACCTACTTGATGTTCGATTTTCTTTTATCTGTTTCCTGATCTCTGTCAACCACTCCGTTCGGCCAACTCACTTCCGGCGATCTTCCTCTCCATCTGGTTGCGCGGTTCCTCGCTGATTCATGGCGTCGGCAATGGCGAGAAAGAAAATGATCGCTGCAGACCTATTTGCTCCATCAGATCGCGACATGTCTTTCTCTCTCCGCGGCGGCGGCAGTAATCGCGTTAGTTGTTGCCGGCAGAGGACAACAGGCGCGGTGGCAGCAGTAAGTCGTCGATTGCGCTGCGCCATCTGATCTTCCTTTTTTTGCAGAAAATGCCTAGAAGGTTTTACTCTCTGTTATTGTTGTTGGGCTGCGGTAATAATGTACCAGTTGGGATTTCATAGCAATGGACTAATTTTTTTAAATTGGGCCATCAAAGTCTGCCAACCAAATGCGAGACAATGGTCTAGTTTGAACGTCCAGAATCTAATATACTTCATATGAGCCCAACATCCTTTATATGGTGGAAAATTGACAAATATAATATTTTTTTTTTGGTATATCTAAGATATTTGGGCTTACTTTAACTTCTGGACTTATTCACTTAAAGATTTGGGCCCATTTTGATGGATCATTTCTTTTAAATGGTCAAATTTTGTGATATATTTATCCACATCTTATTTGGGCCTGATTTATTTATATATATATATATATATATATAAATTGTTTTGGGGCTGCAATTTGATTTTTTTTAAAACATTGAGAAATATATTGCATTCAAATTGCCATTCAAATTATTGAATATGCTCATACATCAAATTGTGATTATGTTATACAATTTATTTGGAAATGAGCTGATTGTACTCTATGCTTTACTAGCATAACACCCTGGATGAGCCTAGATAAGGTTTTTCTTTTGAAGATAACATGTGCATTATTTTACTATGAAAATTTGTTTAAGAAACTATATTGCGAAATTGGAGTCATGTACGTTCATAAAAACTCCAAGATTAATAATTGGCACATTTCATTTTGATTGCAATGATTATCGTAATAACAATCTATGATAGTTTGATTATCCTTATCAAACATGTAAGAGGCAACATTGGCAATTACCAACATTAGAAGAGATCATGCGACGGCCATACAATTGTCAAACAGTATTCTCAAACAAACCAGATAAGTGTTTTTTTTTTCTCAAAAGACAATATTTTATAATTCTCTTATATTGGCAATTGTATGCATGTGTATATCACTGTGATATTTTACTATGACAAATTGTCAAAAAGAATATTTGTCATGAATCCAAATTGATAGAAAACATGATCCGTAGACAAAATTATGATATGTTATCTTGATTAGTTCACTCCATACTACATAGTATGTTGAGTACTCGACTTGTTTCTCTAATTTTCATGAAACAAATATTTAAGATAAACAATATCATATTTTTTAACCAAATCTCTAAATCTTAATAAAGCTTTGTTCGGAAAGCAAATTAAGCATTTTTGGAGGAAATATTTTTTGGGGACCTTCAAAAATTGAATAACTAATATCCTGATCCACTACATACCACATACGCTAGTACAAGATGCATTTCCCTATTTGCGTTCAATTGTTTAATTATGCAACCCTTCTAGCTATATCCCATCATGAGAAATCAACAATGATGTTGGTTGCATTATAAGATCTTTTCTCGGCATTAGGGGGAGATTCGAAATTTCTAATTAATTAAATGCCGAGAAATTGGTAAAAATCTTCAAATCCATGTACTAGAACTAGAAGTTCAGTCATTGAACAAATTATCTGCTAGAAATCTCAATGAGTGACTAAGTCCATAGAAAATATTTTAAGAGAAATCCCCAACTAGGACTAAACATATTTGCCATTATGCCAGAAGCATATATTGGTTTAAGAATTTACAAAACTAGATCTAATATAGAAATTTCGTCACTCCAGAAATATAGAAATTTTATCCTAAAGATATTCGTCTAGAAAGCGAAAACCCCCAGTAAAATTGTAGGTGCACCAAATAACTAAAATACTGGGAAGTGGAACAACCAAATCCAAATACTTTTGGGAAATGCCATATATTTGGTTGATACAAAATTGCCATGTGTATAAAAGATATCTACAAAGCTGTTACAGTTGTCGACAACATATTTTGCCTCTATTGCTCATAAATACTTAAGTCTGGATCCAGAAATGAAAATAGTAGTATAACGCCTGCAGCGTACTAACTGTTTTCATAGAAAATAGCAATTAAGGCATATAAATCAGACTTGGACTTCTATTTGGAAGGTTACGAGTTCGAGCCTCAGTGGAGGCGTTATTGGTTCTTTGTGTTTCAGTAGGTTGAGAAAGTATATGAACAGATACTACAATGTAATAGGGCCAGTAACATTCAAAAAAAAAAAAAGGCATATAAATCAGAATTCGCTAATAAAAGGCGAGTGGAGGGTTTTCGCAGAGACCCAATATTAGTCATGGCTTTATATTCCGCTATTCAATAAAACTAGCAGTAAATAAATTAGATATGTAGCTAATAGTTATAGTTATCACATATTTATATGGGTAACTTGTTAGTTGTTACTTATATTTAAAATCCTTGATGGATTTTCTCAAAATGTGATAAATTAAATGAAAATCACAAAATAAGAAGTATAAAAGTTAGTAAGTTACTAACTATGATCTTTTAAATGTATTTTCTCCCCCATAACAAAGTATGAAAATATATTATCATAAACATGCCTAGTAATGTTATATGTGATTGGTAAACTCAAATATTGTTTCCTCTTGAAAATATCCTAAATATATCCTCTACTTTATCTTGAAAATCCCTAATGGATTTATAATTTCCGAAATGAGGATTTATTTAAGTGCCATTATTTACTTTTTAGAGAGTTGCGAATGTGGTTATTATCCTCATATAGAAGGAATAATATGTACCATTATGTGCTCAATAAAGAGTTGATAATGGACTTATTTATTATCTCAGTCAATATTTATGGTGTAAACATCAATGAAATATATAAAGAGCTTGATGATGTTAAGTTATGAGATAAGATAACGAATAGTAAATCAAGGTACAAATACTCGTATTGATGCTTTTTGGCATGAAGTCATCATACTTGTTACAGATAAAAACGTATATAGTTTTTCATGATATAAAATACCTTGATCCACATGAATTCCAGAAGAGTGAAAAAAATATTTGTTCAGAAGGTTTGCTCCATTGACAAGTTAGCAAATATATACCTACAAAATATCCATAAGATTGATATGTTTAGATAAAGAAAAATTATTATATTTAGGGGGAGCAACAAAATATAAACTATAAATAATTTTATTGGTCCTGATAATCATGAGAAAATATGATAAATTCTAATGACAATCCTGAAAATTGTACCATATCCCTTCTCTAATCCCTTTAGAAACAAAGATTTTACAAGCAATGTAGAATTTGAAGATTGTTATCTTCAGGGGGAGACAGAAAGTACATTCACTCGAGTCAATCCCGTAGATTGGGTCTTAAAAGACTAATAGTTATACTTTTTGCAGCATATACATACCATGTGGTTTTTAATGAGGTATGAGTATGATATATTAATGGGGAAGTTGTATATAAATACTTAAGTAAACAAACCCCAAATATCCTGAAGATTATGCCTTGAAGGCTTATAATTGTGCTCTTTTTTCCTTAACAAAGTTTTTTCCAGGAGGTTTTTCTTAAGTTAAGGTTTTTAACGAGGCAATCAGTACAATATATGAGTTTACAAATATCATGTACTCTTTTCTTCAAACTAGGTTGTTCCCATGTGGTTTTCCTAGTGAAGTTTTTAATGAGGCATGAATATATTTAAATATACTATACCTTGTACTCTTTTCTTGTATAGATTTTTCCCACAGGGTTTTCCTATCAAGTTTTTAACAAGGCAAGATCATGGACAAATAATGTCCAAGGGGGAGTGTTGTAATTATATATTAATGGTGACCATTATTTTGTAACGTTTGTAACAGACATATTAATGTCTCATTATGTATGCCATTATTATTCTATATTATATATGTGTGTAATCCTTTTGTAAGAGGAAGCCATGGAAAATGAAATTATATCACTCCCTTCTCTCCTTCTCTATTACTTTTCTTTCTACTACCTTTGATCAATGAGCTATTCTTTGAGCAATGAGCTAATGGGTTACAACAAATAGTATATATATTAGAGTTTTTATATGATTTGCATCCTACCACTCAAACTATGAATTAAAAGCAAAATATTGAACACATCAAATAACCACTATAATTATAATACAATCAACAGTATACTATTAACTTAGAATTATTATAGGTAGAAATGCATTTCTTGATCACATAGTATAAATCTAGATAACATATTAAACCTTCGACATTTTATAACTAGTCTAATTAACAAAATTTAGTATGAACAAGGGGATGTAGCTCAGATGGTAGAGTGCTCGCTTAGCATGCTAGAGGTACGGGGATTGATACCCCGCATCTCCACTTTGAACAGAACAATTAACGTATACAAAAAATCCCATGAGATGTGTCAATTACGCCGTTAGCATGGCACTTCGTGAGCACTCTACACCACTAGCCAGCCCAAATTCTTAAAATCAAGCACTTCGTGAGCGCTCTACTCCACCAGAAGTTGAAGGTTTTTTTTCATTTTTTTCCTTTTCTTCAGCCTCCTCATCGTCTTCTCGGACTAGATATATAACCCTTTTATCTATGTTAATAGTATATATATTTAGAGTTTTTATGTGATATACATCCTACCACTCAGACTATGAATTAAAAGCAAAATTTTAAACTCATCAAATAACCACTATAATTATAATACAATCAACAATATCATATTAACTTAGAATTATTATGGATAGAAATGCATTTCTTGATCACATAGTGTAAATCTAGATAAAATATTAAACCTTAGACATTTTATAACTAGTCTAATTAATAAAATTTAATATGAACAAGGGGATGTAGCTCAGATGGTAGAGCGCTCGCTTAGCATGCGAGAGTTACGGAGATCGATACCCCGCAAGCATAGAACACAACAACCAACCAAATCAAATGTGTAATGAAAACAATCAACCCCACGAACACCAGAAGTTAAAGGCTGATGGTAGAGCGCTCGCTTAGCATGCGAGAAGTATGCGGGAGTTTCTTTTCTTTGAATAGAACAGCTAACCCAAATGGTTACACCCGAAGGCTTTTATGGGCAAGATATATCACCTTATATATTGAGTTTTTATATGATTTGCACCCCTACCACTCAGACGAATTTAAAGCAAAATTTTAAACATATCAAATAACCACTATAATTATAATACAATAAAAAATATCCTATTAACTTAGAATTATTATGGGTAGAAATGCATTTCTTTATCGCATAGTATAAATCTAGATAACATATAAAACCTTCGACATTTTATAACTAGTCTAATTAATAAAATTCAATATGAAAAAGGGGATGTAGCTCAGTTGGTAGAGCGCTCGCTTAGCATGCGAGAGGTACGAGGATAGATACCCCGCATCTCCACTTTGAACAGAGCAACTAACGCAATCAAATTGGAAGTATAAAATAAAACCCAGGCGTCGCTTACAAACATTCAATCTCGTTAGCCGGCCCAAATAATGGCACCACCCCTAATAGCCCTAATTCTTAAAATCAAGCACTTCGTGAGTGCTCTACTCCACCTGAAGTTGAAGGCTTTTTTTTCTTTTTCTTTTTTTCTTTTTTCTTCATCCTCATCATCGTCTTCTTGGACTAGATATATGACCCTTTTATATATGTTAATAGTATATATAATTAGAGTTTTTATATGATTTGCATCCTACCACCCAGACTATGAATTAAAAGCAAAATTTTAAACTCATCAAATAACCACTATAATTATAATACAATCAACACTATCCTATTAACTTAGAATTATTAGGGGTAGAAATGCATTTCTTGATTACATAGTGTAAATCTATATAAAATATTAAACCTTCGACATTTTATAACTAGTCTAATTAATACAATTTAGTATGGATAAAGGGATGTAGCTTAGATGGTAGAGCGCTTGCTTAGCATGCGAGAGATATGGAGATCGATACCCTGCATCTCCATTTTGAAAGCCATCTAAGTGCAAGCTTAGAACACAACAACCAACCTAATCAAAAGTGTAATGAAAACAATCAACCCTGGAACACCAGAAGTCCTACCACTCACTATGAATTTTAAACACATCAAATAACCAGTCCTACCACTCAGACTATGAATTTTAATAATTATAATACAATCAACAGTATCCTATTAACTTAGAATTATTATGGGTAGAAATGCATTTCTTTATCACATAGTATAAATCTAGATAACATATAAAACCTTCGACATTTTATAACTAGTCTAATTCATAAAATTCACTATGCAAAAGGGGATGTAGCTCTGATGGTAGAGCGCTCGCTTAGCATGTGAGAGGTATGGGGATTGATATCCCGCATCTCCACTTTGAAATCCTCGTACCTGGAACACCCGAAGTTTAAGGCTTTCTTGGGCTAGATATGTGACCCTATATATGATTTACATCCTACCACTCAGACTATGAATTTAAAGCAAAATTTTAAACACATCAAATAACCACTATAATTATAATACAATCAACAGTATCCTATTAACTTAGAATTATTAGGGGTAGAAATGCATTTCTTGATTACATAGTGCAAATCTATATAAAATATTAAACCTTCGATATTTTATAACTAGTCTAATTAATATAATTTAGTATGAATAAGGGGATGTAGCCTAGATGGTAGAGTGCTTGCTTAGCGTGCGAGAGGTACGGAGATTGATACCTCGCATTTCCATTTTGAAAGCCATCTAAGTGCAAGCTTGAAACACAACAACCAACCTAATCAAAAGTGTAATGAAAACAATCAACCCTGGAACACCAGATCAAAAGTGTAATGAAAACAATCAACCCTGACTATGAATTTTAAACACATCAAATAACCAGTCCTACCACTCAGACTATGAATTTTAAACACATCAAATAACCACTATAATTATAATACAATCAACAGTATCCTATTAACTTAGAATTATTATGGGTAGAAATGCATTTCTTTATCCATAGTATAAATCTAGATAACATATAAAACCTTCGACATTTTATAACTAGTCTAATTCATAAAATTCACTATGCAAAAGGGGATGTAGCTCTGATGGTAGAGCGCTCGCTTAGCATGTGAGAGGTATGGGGATTGATATCCCGCATCTCCACTTTGAAATCCTCGTACCTGGAACACTAGAAGTTTAAGGCTTTCTTGGGCTAGATATATGACCCTATATATGATTTACATCCTACCACTCAGACTATGAATTTAAAGCAAAATTTTAAACACATCAAATAACCACTATAATTATAATACAATCGACAGTATCCTATTAACTTAGAATTATTATGGGTAGAAATGCATTTCTTTATCACGTAGTATAAATCTAGATAACATATAAAGCCTTCGACATTTTATAACTAGTCTAATTCATAAAATTAACTATGCAAAAGGGGATGTAGCTCTGATGGTAGAGCGCTCGCTTAGCATGTTAGAGGTATGGGGATTGATATCCCGCATCTCCACTTTGAAATCCTCGTAAGTGCAAGCTTTGAATAGAACAACTAACCCAAATGGTTACACCAGAAGGCTTTTATGGGCTAGATATATTACCTAATATATTGAGTTTCTATATGATTTTCACCCCTACCACTCAGACGAATTTAAAGCAAAATATTAAACATAACAAATAACCACTATAATTATAATACAATCACCAGTATCCTATTAACTTAGAATTATTAGGGATAGAAATGCATTTCTTGATTGCATAGTGTAAATCTAGATAAAATATTAAACCTTCGACAGTTTATAACTATTCTAATTAATACAATTTAGTACGAATAAGGGGATGTAGTTTAGATGGTAGAGTGCTTGCTTAGCATGCGAGCGGTACGGAGAACGATACCGCGCATCTCTACTTTGAAAGCCATCTAAGTGCAAGCTTAGAACACAACAACCAACCTAATCAAATGTGTGGTATGATTTACATCCTACCACTCAGACTACGAATTTTAAACACATCAAATAACCATATTTTATAACTAGTCTAATTCATAAAATTCACTATGCAAAAGGGGATGTAGCTCTGATGGTAGAGCGCTGCTTAGCATGTGAGAGGTATGGGGATTGATATCCCGCATCTCCACTTTGAAATCCTCGTACCTGGAACACCAGAAGTTTAAGGCTTTCTTGGGCTAGATATATGACCCTATATATGATTTACATCCTACCACTCAGACTATGAATTAAATGCAAAATTTTAAACACATCAAATAACCACTATGGGTAGAAATGCATTTCTTTATCACATACTATAAATCTAGATAACATATAAAACCTTCGACATTTTATAACTAGTCTAATTCATAAAATTCACTATGCAAAAGGGGATGTAGCTCTGATGGTAGAGCGCTCGCTTAGCATGTGAGAGGTATGGGCATTGATATCCCGCATATCCACTTTGAAATCCTCGTAAGTGCAAGCTTTGAATAGAACAACTAACCCAAATGGTTACACCTGAAGGCTTTTATGGGCTAGATATATCACCTTATATATTGAGTTTTTGTATGGTTTGCACCCCTACCACTCAGACGAATTTAAAGCAAAATTTTAAACATATCAAATAACCACTATAATTATAATACAATCAACAATATCCTATTAACTTAGAATTATTGTGGGTAAAAATGCATTTCTTTATCGCATAGTATAAATCTAGATAACATATAAAACCTTCGACATTTTATAACTAGTCTAATTAATAAAATTCAATATGAAAAAGGGGATGTAGCTCAGTTGGTAGAGCGCTCGCTTAGCATGCGAGAGGTACGAGGATAGATACCCCGCATCTCCACTTTGAACAGAATAACTAACGCAATCAAATTGGATGTATAAAATAAAACCCAGGCGTCGCTTAAAAACATTGAATCTCGTTAGTCGGCCCAATTAATGGCACCACCCCTATTAGCCCTGAGCGCTCTACTCCACTAGCCGGCCCAAATAATGGCACCACCCCTATTAGCCCTAGTTCTTAAAATCAAGCACTTCGTGAGCGCTCTACTCCACCAGAAGTTGAAGGCTTTTTTTCTTTTTCTTTTTTTCTTTTTTCTTCATCCTCATCATCGTCTTCTTGGACTAGATATATGACCCTTTGATATATGTTAATAGTATATATATTTAGAGTTTTTATATGATTTGCATCCTACCACCCATACTATGAATTAAAAGCAAAATTTTAAACTCATCAAATAACCACTATAATTATAATACAATAAACAGTATCCTATTAACTTAGAATTATTATGGGTAGAAATGTATTTCTTGATCACAAAGTATAAATCTATATAACGTATAAAACCTTTGACATTTTATAACTAGTCTAATTAATAAAATTCAATATGAACAAGGGGATGTAGTTCAGATGGTAGAGCGCTCGCTTAGCATGCGAGAGGTACGAGGTTCGATACCCCGCATCTCCACTTTGAAAGCCTCGTAAATGTATTCTTTGAATAGAATAACCAACCAACCCAAATTGTAACACCCCCTAATTTCTGTGCTACTCGCATATATCTAAATAGAACATCAAACACAGCGGAAGAGGTTTATACAACTGGAGGTAAAAAGGGGTGCTAACGGTTACACAAGTCTTCGTGACATCACCCATCACGAATTGATATGACTACCCCTACAACTGGAGGTAAAAAGGGGTGCTAACGGTTACACAAGTCTTCGTGACATCACCCATCACGAATTGATATGACTACCCCCAACCTTATGTTTAGTTCAAACCTTTACCTCCAGGACCCCTGTACACCAAGTCCAACCTTATTCCTCCGGGAATCGTCGTTCGCCCTCCAACAGAACCACCGATTTCATAGTACACGAGGGTACTGATCACAAATGGCAACACATGCCCTGGATAACACATGTTATCCCAGAAATAAACACGTGAACCTTACACAAAGGTCACAAACTCCATAATCACGTCATGGCCACTACGAGGACCACTGCCGTACCTTGGTGACTAGTGTCCCATACCACTAATCGTGCAATCCAGGTACAGCCACACACACCACACCTCAACAGGAATCAATCAACGGATCAAAACGAAGATATGAAACCATACTCAATCAAGGAATGGGTCACAACCCAACAACAACGATGAATAACACAAGTCATCATCAACAATAGGAAAGTATAAACAACACACATGCTAGTATTTAAACACCGAACTAGCATGCTTATCAAACAGGTAAACCAAACGTAATTCCGAAGAACACACAAGACTCATCACGGTTCAACGAATCACAATGTTGAACAATTAGCACGATTCAAGACACCAAAACCTACATGGATCCCTACCATATAGTTCTAGACATACGAAACATCAAGAAGACGCTCAAATAGTTCCACAAAAGAACAACGGGAAGTCAAAAGACCAAATACCGTGTCAAATGAATCACGGGGAACAAATCCCCAACCAACCAAATCATGTTCCCCGCGGGTGGACCCACGGGTAGGCGCCTACCCGTGGTTCCGCCCGCGGGTACACTACCCACCGGCCTTGTACCCCACGGGTAGGGCGGCGGGTGGACGCCTACCCGCCGTTCCGCCAGCGGGTACGTACCTGTACCAAAATAATCCCTTCGGGGATTTTCAACACCAAACTCAAATTCAAGTCCAAAACATGCCAAATCTCACAAAATACAACAAAATGACTTGTATCAAAGGAATAGCCAAGCAATGACATACAAGAACCCTAAACACAAGCTCTAGATATGCATTTTCACAAGACAATGCATAAACACTCACATTTCATAGAAAAATCACATGTAGAATCCAAGAATCATCAAATAGGTAAGCAAAATAGATTTTGTAGAGCATGGGTTACCTCTTGTAGACAAAAACCTTCACTTAACACTTCACCAAGCTCCTAATAAGGCTCACCTTCCAAACCCACTTCAAGAACACACCAAAAGATCATAAAGATTCTATCTTTAAGAAAAGACACCTTAGAAAACACTAAAAACACAAGATGAACATAGATCTTACCCTCATAGATGCCCAAATGTATGAAAGGTAGAATCTTGGAGACAACTCTTGAAGATTTGACAAAGCTTCAACTTGGCTTGGAAGAAAAGCTATCTACCTTTTTAGAGATAAGGTAGAGCTAAAGTTTGGAAAGTGTAAGGAGAGAAATGAGGAGTGTCTACTAGGTTAGCTTGCAATACTAACACAAGGTGAAAAGTCATGAATACCCTTACTAAAATGAAGAGGTGTAAGGGGACAAGGGAACTCCTCACAAAGCTTAAGGTACAACCTTGACTTTGGGGTTGACTAGTCAATTACTAGTCCCGGACTATTGAATTTTCAGGATTTTTAGGAATTAAGATACCAATTGGATTAGGATTAATTACTTTAATCCCTTAATCGATTTTGGATTACGGGGTGTCACACAAATGGTTACACCAGAAGGCTTTCTTGGGCTAGATATAGGACCCTATATATTGAGTTTTTATATGATTTGGATCCTACTGTTAGGAATAAGGTGTAATGGTTTTGATATGCCAAATATGTATTTGTAGATCCCCCATTTTTATTTCATAGGTCTAGTAGAGTCTTAGACCATGATCGAGAAATTATTTAAGTTGGAAAAGAGAAAAACAGAGGAAGATGCATGAAAACAGAAGAAGAAGAAGATATAAAGCCTAAAATCAAGAATTTGTCTGGAGAAAATGACAAATTGAAGAAGAAGATGAATGATACAATATTCATGTCGCTACTACTTAAAGAAGATATCCCAGAAGAATTTTCGTGAAGAAAATTAAGATTGGAAGAATGCATGAAATTGACTTGGAGATCAAGCATCTATGGAAAGAAAGGAGTACATCAAAGAAGATTGGAGATTTACTTAATAGTTGTACGGACGAAGTGGATGATGCTTGATATATTATGCGAAATTGCTCAAGTTTGAAACTCACCATTAACAATTTTACAAGGTAAAATTTGAGAAGCCAAAATTAATAAAATATGATGGAGTTGGGCGCCAATTACAAGTGGAAATTGGGAAGCAATTTCAATTGGGTGGCAATTGAGATGCAATTGCACTTGGGAGCCGATTTCATAGCAATTGAAATTGGGAGCTAGTTCGAAGCAATTGAAATTGGGAGATAGTTTAAGAGAAATTGAAATTGGGAGCAAGTTTGGGAATATGGGATGTTGGGGACCGATTCAAAGAAGACATGGAGATCAAATTGAATTGAGATGAAATTCAATACCAGGAGAAGTCTGGGAGCCAATTTCGAAGTCAAAGTCAAAAATTCAAATTGGGAAGCAATATAAAGCACCAGGAGTAGATTGGGAGCCAATTACAAAGGAGAAATTCAAATTGGGTGCCAAGGAGAAATTCAAATTGGGTGCCAATTACAAGTCAATTGAAATTGGGTGTCAATTGCAAAGGAGAAATTCAAATTTGGTGGAAGTTCACAACCAGTTTGAAGTCTGAGAACACCCAGACGTAAGAATGAAGAAGATGAAGATGAACTTACAGTGAAAATATTCTCACAAGGAATAATACTAGTTTAACTAGTATGGGATTAAATTGAAGAATATTTTTAAATCCCAAAGATACGAGGAGCACTTCAGAGCTGATCAGAGAAGCCATTCTACACCAAAACAGAGACCCAGATATTCCCACTCAACGTTAAACCAGAGGAATATCAGATGAAGTTTGGGAGCTCATTTACATGGAGATGAAGATCCATCAAACGGCTAGCTTATCCTTTCTGACATCTTTGTAGAAGATAAGATAAGATCTCTGACAAAAAGATACAAGATTTCAAAAATGAGAGCGTCTCTTTCCAACGGACAGATTCTCATTACCAGCTATAAAATGATGAAGATATGAAGACTTGAAGAACACGAACTTGAAGAGCAATAGAGCAGTTGAGAAACTCACGAACAAGAGAGCAGAAAATTCGAACTCATCAAGGAGATCGAATAGAGAAATTAAGCTTAAAAGAGCATAGAGCAAAAATCTCATTTGGTACAGAGCATACCAAAAATCTTCAAGTGAGAAGTGAGAAAAGAAAAAGAACTCAGAGAGCTTCAAAAGAAAAATATTCTGAGAGTTCTTAAACAGAGCAAAACAGAGCATAAATATCAAGTGCTTTACTTGATATATTCAAAGAGAGAAAACACTCAGAGCTATCAAGAGAAATAATTCCAGAGTGTTTATCTTCATCAAAGAGACCTGCGCATCATTGAAGATCATCTACAGAGTCTCAGAAGTTGGAAGCAAGACAACACTTGTTTTGGAGCAAAACAAGAGAAGGGAGGAAAGTAGCACGGAGTTGTGAAATCCTGGATTGTCACACGGAGCTGTGAGATCCGAAGCAGCAGTGTCGGAGGCACTGTGTGTGATTAGTGCGGGCTTTGTGATCAAAGCACTAGATCACGGGATACATTTCTACCGGAGTGTGGAAGACGGGGGGAAAGTAACGCGGAGTCGTGAAATCCTGGGATAGTAGCGCGGCGACGTGAAACCCGAAGCAGCAGTGTGGTGTCACTGGGCGTGATTAGTGCGGGCTTTGTGATCAAAGCACTAGATCACGGAAATTCATTGTATCTTGGAACCAAGGAGTGGTAGATATAATGAATTGCTCTTGGAGATAAGAGCAAGTGGAGTAGGAGGATTACACCACCTCGTGAACCACAATAATTGTCTTGTGTTCTTTACTGCTTTCTTTACTTACTGCTCTTTACATATTCGCTATACACGAGATATACTGCTCACACAATCTCACAAAAACTTTATGTTTATTTATTTCCGCTGTGCACCATACTCTAACAATCTAGTTAAGAGTTTTGGTTTATCTCTGGCTTAGCAATTGTTATGCTGTGCGAAAAAGTTTGAAAGTCTATTCACCCCCCCCCCCCCCACCCTAGACTTTCACCTTACCTCTTTTGGGACCAACACCTACCACTCAGACGAATTTAAAGCAAAATTTTAAACATATCAAATAACCACTATAATTATAACATTTTATAACTAGTCTAATTAATAAAATTCAATATGAAAAAGGGGATGTAGCTCAGATGGTAGAGCGCTTGCTTAGCATGCGAGAGGTACGGGGATCGTTACCTCACATCTCCACTTTGAACATAACAACAAACGCAATCAAATTGGAAGTATAAAATAAATCCCAGGAACTTAAAAGGCAATCAAATTGGAAGTATAAAACAAATCCCATGAGAAGTGTCAATTACGACGATGAACTTTAAAAATGTGCAATTAAAAACATTCAATCCCGTTAGCCGGCCCAAATAATGGCACCACCCCTATTAGCCCTAATTCTTAAAATCAAGTACTTCGTGAGCGCTCTAAGCCCAAATAATGGCACCACCCCGATTAGCCCTAATTCTTAAAATCAAGCACGGCGGCCCAAATAATGGCACCACCCCTATTAGCCCTAATTCTTAAAATCAATCACTTCGTGAGCGCTCTACCCCACCAGAAGTTGATGGCTTTTTTTTTTTGTTCTTTTTCTTCATCCTCCTCATCGTCTTCTTGGACTAGATATATGACCATTTTATATATGTTAATAGTATATATATTTAGAGTTTTTATATGATTTGCATCCTACCACTCAGACTATGAATTAAAAGCAAAATATTAAACTCATCGAATAACCACTATAATTATAATACAATCAACAGTATCCTATTAACATAGAATTATTATGGGTAAAAATGCATTTCTTGATCGCATAGTATAAATCTAGATAACATATAAAACCTTCGTCATTTTACAACCAGTCTAATTCGTAAAATTCACAATGAAAATGGGGATGTAGCTCAGATGGTAGAGTGCTCGCTTAGCATGCGAGAGGTACAAGGATCGATACCCCGCATCTCCACTTTGAAAGCCTTGTAAGTGCAAGCTTAGAACACAAGACCCAACCTAATCAAATGTGTAATGAAAACAATCAAGACCACGAACACTAGAAGTTGAAGGTTTTATTGGGCTAGATATATGACCCTATATATTATGTTTTTATATGATTTGCATCCTACCACTCAGACTATGAATTTAAAGCAAAATTTTAAACACATCAAATAACCACTATAATTATAATACAATCAACAGTATCCTATTAACTTAGAATTATTATGGGTAGAAATGCATTTCTTGATCACATAGTATAAATCTAGATAACATATAAAACTTCGACATTTTATAACTAGTCAAATTCGAAAAATTCATAATGAAGATGGGGATGTAGCTCAAATGGTAGAGCGCTCGCTTCGCATGCGAGAGGTACGGGGATCGATACTCCGCATCTCCACTTTGAATAACGCAATAATAATAAATCATTGGCGCCGATGAACTTTAAAAATGTGCAATTAAACACAATCCCATGAGAAGTGTCAATAGCCCTAAATCTTAAAACATTCGACCCCGTTAGCCAGCCCAAATATGACCCTTTTATATATGTTAATAGTTTATATATTTAGAGTTTTTATATGATTTGCATCCTACCACTCAGACTATGAAGTTAAAGCAAAATTTTAAACACATCAAATAACCACTATAATTATAATACAATCAACAGTATCCTGTTAACATAGAATTATTATGGGTAAAAATGCATTTCTTGATCGCATAGTATAAATCTAGATAACATATAAAACCTTCGTCATTTTACAACCAGTCTAATTCGAAAAATTCACAATGAAAATGGGGATGTAGCTCAGATGGTAGAGTGCTCGCTTAGCATGCGAGAGGTACGAGGATCGATACCCCGCATCTCCACTTTGAAAGCCTTGTAAGTGCAAGCTTAGAACACAACACCCAACCTAATCAAATGTGTAATGAAAACAATCAAGACCACGAACACCAGAAGTTGAAGGTTTTATTGGGCTAGATATATGACCCTATATATTAAGTTTTTGTATGATTTGCATCCTACCACTCAGACTATGAATTTAAAGCACAATTTTAAACACATCAAATAACCACTATAATTATAATACAATCAACAGTATCCTATTAACTTAGAACAATTATGGGTAGAAATGCATTTCTTGATCACATAGTATAAATCTAGATAACATATAAAACTTCGACATTTTATAACAAGTCAAATTCGAAAAATTCACAATGAAAATGGGGATGTAGCTCAGATAGTAGAGCGCTCGCTTAGCATGCGAGAGGTATGGGGATTGATACCCCGCATCTCCACTTTGAAAGCCTTCTAAGTGCAAGCTTAGAACACAACACCCAACCTAATCAAATGTGTAATGAAATCAACCAAGAACACGAACACCAGAAGTTGAAGGCTTTATTTGGCAAGATATATGACCCTATATATTAAGTTTTTGTATGATTTGCATCCTACCACTCAGACTATGAATTTAAAGCACAATTTTAAACACATCAAATAACCACTATAATTATAATACAATCAACAGTATCCTATTAACTTAGAACTATTATGGGTAGAAATGCATTTCTTGATCACATAGTATAAATCTAGATAACATATAAAACTTCGACATTTTATAACTAGTCAAATTCGAAAAATTCACAATGAAAATGGGGATGTAGCTCGGATGGTAGAGCGCTCGCTTAGCATGCGAGAGGTATGGGGATTGATACCCCGCATCTCCACTTTGAAAGCCTTCTAAGTGCAAGCTTAGAACACAACACCCAACCTAATCAAATGTGTAATGAAATCAACCAAGAACACGAACACCAGAAGTTGAAGGCTTTATTGGGCAAGATATATGACCCTATATATTAAGTTTTTATATGATTTGCATCCTACCACTCAGACTATGAATTTAAAGCAAAATTTTAAACACATCAAATAACCACTATAATTATATTACAATCAACTGTATCCTATTAACTTAGAATTATTATGTGTAGAAATGCATTTCTTGATCACATAGTATAAATCTAGATAACATATAAAACTTCGACATTTTATAAATAGTCAAATTCGAAAAATTCACAATGAAAATGGGGATGTAACTCAGATGGTAGAGCGCTCGCTTAGCATGCGAGAGGTACGGGGATCGATACCCCGCATCTCCACTTTGAAAGCCTTGTAAGTGCAAGCTTAGAACCAACACCCAACTTAATCAAATGTGTATTGAAAACCATCAAGACCACGAACACTAGAAGTCGAAAACATTCTTGGGCTAGATATATGACCCTATATATTAAGTTTTTATATGATTTGCATCCTACCACTCAGACTATGAATTTAAAGCAAAATTTTAAACACATCAAATAACCACTATAATTATATTACAATCAACAGTATCCTATTAACTTAGAATTATTATGGGTAGAAATGTATTTCTTGACCACATAGTACAAATCTAGATAACATATAAAACTTCGACATTTTATAACTAGTCAAATTCGAAAAATTCACAATGAAAATGGGGATGTAGCTCAGATGGTAGAGCGCTCGCTTAGCATGCGAGAGGTATGGGGATTGATACCCCACATCTCCACTTTGAAAGCCTTATAAGTGCAAGCTTAGAACACAACACCCAACCTAATCAAATGTGTAATGAAAACAATCAACACCACGAACACTAGAAGTTGAAGGCTTTCTTGGGCAAGATATATGACCCTATATATTAAGTTTTTATATGATTTGCATCCTACCACTCAAACTATGAATTTAAAGCAAAATTTTAAACACATTAAATAACCACTATAATTATAATACAATCAACAGTATCCTATTAACTTAGAATTATTATGGGTAGAAATGCATTTCTTGATCACATAGTATAAATCTAGATAACATATAAAACTTCGACATTTTATAACTAGTCAAATTCGAAAAATTCACAATGAAAATGGGGATGTAGCTCAAATGGTAGAGCGCTCGCTTAGCATGTGAGAGGTACGGGGATTGATACCCCGCATCTCCACTTTGAAAGCCTTCTAAGTGCAGTGCAAGCTTAGAACATAACACCCAACCTAATCAAATGTGTAATGAAAACAATCAAGACCACGAACACCAGAAGTTGAAGGCTTTCTTGGGCTAGATATATGACCCTATATATTAAGTTTTTATATGATTTGCATCCTACCACTTAGACTATGAATTTAAAGCAAAATTTTAAACACATCAAATAACCACTATAATTATAATACAATCAAAAGTATCCTATTAACTTAGAATTATTATGGGTAGAAATGCATTTCTTGATCACATAGTATAAATCTAGATAACATATAAAACTTCGACATTTTATAACTTGTCAAATTCGAAAAATTCACAATGAAAATGGGGATGTAGCTCAGATGGTAGAGCGCTCGCTTAGCATGCGAGAGGTACTTTGAAAGCCTTGTAAGTGCAAGCTTAGAACACAATACCCAACATAAGCAAATGTGTAATGAAAACAATCAAGACCACAAACACCAGAAGTTGAAGGTTTTATTGGGCTAGATATATGACCCTATATATTACGTTTTTATATGATTTGCATCCTACCACTCAGACTATGAATTTAAAGAAAAATTTTAAACACATCAAATAACCACTATAATTATAATACTATCAACAGTATCCTATTAACTTAGAATTATTATGGGTAGAAATGAATTTCTTGATCACATAGTATAAATCTAGATAACATATAAAACTTCGACATTTTATAACTAGTCAAATTCGAAAAATTCACAATGAAAATGGGGATGTAGCTCAGATGGTAGAGCGCTCGCTTAGCATGCGAGAGGTATGGGGATTGATACCCCGCATCTCCACTTTGAAAGCCTTCTAAGTGCAAGCTTAGAACACAACACCCAACCTAATCAAATGTGTAATGAAAACAACCAAGAACACGAACACCAGAAGTTGAAGGCTTTATTGGGCAAGATATATGACCCTATATATTAAGTTTTTATATGATTTGCATCCTACCACTCAGACTATGAATTTAAAGCAAAATTTTAAACACATCAAATAACCACTATAATTATAATACAATCAACAGTATCCTATTAACTTAGAATTATTATGGGTAGAAATGCATTTCTTGATCACATAGTATAAATCTAGATAACATATAAAACTTCGACATTTTATAACTAGTCAAATTCGAAAAATTCACAGTGAAAATGGGGATGTAGCTCAGATGGTAGAGCGCTCGCTTAGCATGCGAGAGGAACGGGGATCGATACCCCGCATCTCCACTTTGAAAGCCTTGTAAGTGCAAGCTTAGAACCAACACCCAACCTAATCAAATGTGTATTGAAAACCATCAAGACCACGAATACCATAAGTTGAAAACTTTCTTGGGCTAGATATATGACCCTTTATATTAAGTTTTTAAATGATTTGCATCCTACCACTCAGACTATGAATTTAAAGCAAAATTTTAAACACATCAAATAACCACTATAATAATATTACAATCAACAGTATCCTATTAACTTAGAATTATTATGTGTAGAAATGCATTTCTTGATCACATAGTATAAATCTAGATAACATATAAAACTTCGAAATTTTATAACTAGTCAAATTCGAAAAATTCACAATGAAAATGGGGATGTAACTCAGATGGTAGAGCGCTCGCTTAGCATGCGAGAGGTACGGGGTTCGATACCCCGCATCTCCACTTTGAAAGCCTTGTAAGTGCAAGCTTATAACCAACACCCAACCTAATCAAATGTGTATTGAAAACCATCAAGACCACGAACACAAGAAGTTGAAAACATTCTTGGGCAAGATATATGACCCAATATATTAAGTTTTTATATGATTTGCATCCTACCACTCAGACTATGAATTTAATGCAAAATTTAAAACACATCAAATAACCACTATAATTATAATAATATCAACAGTATCCTATTCACTTAGAATTATTATGGGTAGAAATACATTTCTTGATCACATAGTATAAATCTAGATAACATATAAAACTTCGACATTTTATAACTAGTCCAATTCGAAAAATTCACAATGAAAATGGGGATGTAGCTCAGATGGTAGACCGCTCGCTTAGCATGCGAGAGGTACTTTGAAAGCCTTGTAAGTGCAAGCTTAGAACACATACCCAACATAAGCAAATGTGTAATGAAAACAATCAAGACCCCAAACACCAGAAGTTGAAGGTTTTATTGGGCTAGATATATGACCCTATATATTAAGTTTTTATATGATTTGCATCCTACCACTCAGACTATGAATTTAAAGCAAAATTTTAAACACATCAAATAACCACTATAAATATAATACTATCAACAGTATCCTATTAACTTAGAATTATTATGGGTAGAAATACATTTCTTGATCACATAGTATAAATCTAGATAACATATAAAACATCGACATTTTATAACTAGTCCAATTCGAAAAATTCACAATGAAAATGGGGATGTAGCTCAGATGGTAGACCGCTCGCTTAGCATGCGAGAGGTACTTTGAAAGCCTTGTAAGTGCAAGCTTAGAACACATACCCAACATAAGCAAATGTGTAATGAAAACAATCAAGACCCCAAACACCAGAAGTTGAAGGTTTTATTGGGCTAGATATATGACCCTATATATTAAGTTTTTATATGATTTGCATCCTACCACTCAGACTATGAATTTAAAGCAAAATTTTAAACACATCAAATAACCACTATAAATATAATACTATCAACAGTATCCTATTAACTTAGAATTATTATGGGTAGAAATGAATTTCTTGATCACATAGTATAAATCTAGATAACATATAAAACTTCGACATTTTATAACTAGTCAAATTCGAAAAATTCACAATGAAAATGGGGATGTAGCTTAGATGGTAGAGCGCTCGCGTAGCATGTGAGAGGTACGGGGATTGATACCCCGCATCTCCACTTTAAAAGCCTTCTAAGTGCAAGCTTAGAACACAACACCCAACCTAATCAAATGTGTAATGAAAACAACCAAGAACACGAACACCAGAAGGTGAAGGTTTTATTGGGCTAGATATATGACCCTATATATTAAGTTTTTATATGATTTGCATCCTACCACTCAGACTATGAATTTAAAGTAAAATTTTAAACACATCAAATAACCACTATAATTATAATACAATCAACAGTATCCTATTAACATAGAATTATTATGGGTAGAAATACATTTCTTGATCACATAGTATAAATCTAGATAACATATAAAACTTCGACATTTTATAACTAGTCCAATTCGAAAAATTCACAATGAAAATGGGGATGTAGCTCAGATGGTAGAGCGCTCTCTTAGCATGCGAGAGGTACTTTGAAAGCCTTGTAAGTGCAAGCTTAGAACACAATACCCAACATAAGCAAATGTGTAATGAAAACAATCAAGACCACAAACACCAGAAGTTGAAGGTTTTATTGGGCTAGATATATGACCCTATATATTAAGTTTTTATATGATTTGCATCCTACCACTCAGAGTATGAATTTAAAGCAAAATTTTAAACACATCAAATAACCACTATAATTATAATACAATCAACAGTATCCTATTAACTTAGAATTATTATGGGTAGAAATGCATTTCTTGATCACATAGTATAAATCTAGATAACATATAAAACCTTCGACATTTTATAAGTAGTCAAATTCGAAAAATTCACAATGAAAATGGGGATGTAGCTCAGATGGTAGAGCGCTCGCTTAGCATGCGAGAGGTCCGGGGATTGATACCCCGCATCTCCACTTTGAAAGCCTTGTAAGTGCAAGCTTAGAACACAACACCCAACCTAATCAAATATGTAATGAAAACAATCAAGACCACGAACACCAGAAGTTGAAGGCTTTCTTGTGCTAGATATACGACCATATATATTAAGTTTTTATATGATTTGCATCCTACCACTCAGACTATGAATTTAAAGCAAAATTCTAAACACATCAAATAACCACTATAATTATATTACAATCAACAGTATCCTATTAACTTAGAATTATTATGGGTAGAAATGCATTTCTTGATCACATAGTATAAATCTAGATAACATATAAAACTACGACATTTTTTAACTAGTCAAATTCGAAAAATTCACAATGAAAATGGGGATGTAGCTCAGATGGTAGAGCGCTCGCTTAGCATGCGAGAGGTACGGGGATTGTAACCCCGCTTCTCTACTTTGAAAGCCTTGTAAGTGCAAGCTTAGAACACAACACCCAACCTAATCAAATGTGTAATGAAAACAATCAACACCACGAACACCAGAAGTTGAAGGCTTTCTTGGGCAAGATATATGACCCTATATAATAAGTTTTTATATGATTTGCATCCTACCACTCAGACTATGAATTTAAAGCAAAATTTTAAACACATTAAATAACCACTATAATTATAATACAATCAACAGTATCCTATTAACTTAGAATTATTATGGGTAGAAATGCATTTCTTGATCACATAGTATAAATCTAGATAACATATAAAACTTCGACATTTTATAACTAGTCAAATTCGAAAAATTCACAATGAAAATGGGGATGTAGCTCAGATGGTAGAGCACTCGCTTAGCATGTGAGAGGTACGGGGATCGATACCCCGCATCTCCACTTTGAAAGCCTTCTAATTGCAAGCTTAGAACACAACACCCAACCTAATGAAATGTGTAATGAAAACAACCAAGAACACGAACACCAGAAGGTGAAGGTTTTATTCGGCTAGATATATGACCCTATATATTAAGTTTTTATATGATTTGCATCCTACCACTCAGACTATGAATTTAAAGCAAAATTTTAAACTCATCGAATAACTACTATAATTATAATACAATCAACAGTATCCTATTAACTTAGAATTAATATGGGTAG
Source organism: Ipomoea nil (assembly GCF_001879475.1). NCBI lineage: Eukaryota > Viridiplantae > Streptophyta > Magnoliopsida > Solanales > Convolvulaceae > Ipomoea > Ipomoea nil. The sequence goes on along the minus strand of NW_017619655.1, from coordinate 71,809 downwards.
ATATGCATTTCTTGATCACATAGTATAAATATAGATAACATATAAAACCTTCGTCATTTTACAACCAGTCTAATTCAAAAAATTAACAATGAAAATGGGGATGTAGCTCAGATGGTAGAGCGCTCGCTTAGCATGCGAGAGGTACGGGGATCGATACCCCGCATCTCCACTTTGAAAGCCTTGAAAGTGCAAGCTTAAAACACAACACCCAACCTAATCAATTGTGTAATGAAAACAACCAAAAACACAAACACCAGAAGGTGAAGGTTTTATTGGTCTGGATATATGACCCTATATATTAAGTTTTTATATGATTTGCATCCTACCACTCAGACTATGAATTTAAAGTAAAATTTTAAACACATCAAATAACCACTATAATTATAATACAATCAACAGAATCCTATTAACATAGAATTATTATGGGTAGAAATACATTTCTTGATCACATAGTATAAATCTTGATAACATATAAAACTTCGACATTTTATAACTAGTCCAATTCGAAAAATTAACAATGAAAATGGGGATGTAGCTCAGATGGTAGAGCGCTCGCTTAGCATGCGAGAGGTACGGGGATCGATACCCCGCATCTCCACTTTGAAAGCCTTGAAAGTGCAAGCTTAAAACACAACACCCAACCTAATCAATTGTGTAATGAAAACAACCAAAAACACAAACACCAGAAGGTGAAGGTTTTATTGGGCTGGATATATGACCCTATATATTAAGTTTTTATATGATTTGCATCCTACCACTCAGACTATGAATTTAAAGTAAAATTTTAAACACATCAAATAACCACTATAATTATAATACAATCAACAGAATCCTATTAACATAGAATTATTATGGGTAGAAATACATTTCTTGATCACATAGTATAAATCTAGATAACATATAAAACTTCGAAATTTTATAACTAGTCAAATTCGAAAAATTCACAATGAAAATGGGGATGTAACTCAGATGGTAGAGCGCTCGCTTAGAATGCGAGAGGTACGGGGTTCGATACCCCGCATCTCCACTTTGAAAGCCTTGTAAGTGCAAGCTTAGAACCAACACCCAACCTAATCAAATGTGTATTGAAAACCATCAAGACCACGAACACAAGAAGTTGAAAACATTCTTGGGCAAGATATATGACCCAATATATTAAGTTTTTATATGATTTGCATCCTACCACTCAGACTATGAATTTAATGCAAAATTTAAAACACATCAAATAACCACTATAATTATAATAATATCAACAGTATCCTATTCACTTAGAATTATTATGGGTAGAAATACATTTCTTGATCACATAGTATAAATCTAGATAACATATAAAACTTCGACATTTTATAACTAGTCCAATTCGAAAAATTCACAATGAAAATGGGGATGTAGCTCAGATGGTAGACCGCTCGCTTAGCATGCGAGAGGTACTTTGAAAGCCTTGTAAGTGCAAGCTTAGAACACATACCCAACATAAGCAAATGTGTAATGAAAACAATCAAGACCCCAAACACCAGAAGTTGAAGGTTTTATTGGGCTAGATATATGACCCTATATATTAAGTTTTTATATGATTTGCATCCTACCACTCAGACTATGAATTTAAAGCAAAATTTTAAACACATCAAATAACCACTATAAATATAATACTATCAACAGTATCCTATTAACTTAGAATTATTATGGGTAGAAATGAATTTCTTGATCACATAGTATAAATCTAGATAACATATAAAACTTCGACATTTTATAACTAGTCAAATTCGAAAAATTCACAATGAAAATGGGGATGTAGCTTAGATGGTAGAGCGCTCGCGTAGCATGTGAGAGGTACGGGGATTGATACCCCGCATCTCCACTTTAAAAGCCTTCTAAGTGCAAGCTTAGAACACAACACCCAACCTAATCAAATGTGTAATGAAAACAACCAAGAACACGAACACCAGAAGGTGAAGGTTTTATTGGGCTAGATATATGACCCTATATGTTAAGTTTTTATATGATTTGCATCCTACCACTCAGACTATGAATTTAAAGTAAAATTTTAAACACATCAAATAACCACTATAATTATAATACAATCAACAGTATCCTATTAACATAGAATTATTATGGGTAGAAATACATTTCTTGATCACATAGTATAAATCTAGATAACATATAAAACTTCGACATTTTATAACTAGTCCAATTCGAAAAATTCACAATGAAAATGGGGATGTAGCTCAGATGGTAGAGCGCTCTCTTAGCATGCGAGAGGTACTTTGAAAGCCTTGTAAGTGCAAGCTTAGAACACAATACCCAACATAAGCAAATGTGTAATGAAAACAATCAAGACCACAAACACCAGAAGTTGAAGGTTTTATTGGGCTAGATATATGACCCTATATATTAAGTTTTTATATGATTTGCATCCTACCACTCAGAGTATGAATTTAAAGCAAAATTTTAAACACATCAAATAACCACTATAATTATAATACAATCAACAGTATCCTATTAACTTAGAATTATTATGGGTAGAAATGCATTTCTTGATCACATAGTATAAATCTAGATAACATATAAAACCTTCGACATTTTATAAGTAGTCAAATTCGAAAAATTCACAATGAAAATGGGGATGTAGCTCAGATGGTAGAGCGCTCGCTTAGCATGCGAGAGGTACGGGGATTGATACCCCGCATCTCCACTTTGAAAGCCTTGTAAGTGCAAGCTTAGAACACAACACCCAACCTAATCAAATATGTAATGAAAACAATCAAGACCACGAACACCAGAAGTTGAAGGCTTTCTTGTGCTAGATATACGACCATATATATTAAGTTTTTATATGATTTGCATCCTACCACTCAGACTATGAATTTAAAGCAAAATTCTAAACACATCAAATAACCACTATAATTATATTACAATCAACAGTATCCTATTAACTTAGAATTATTATGGGTAGAAATGCATTTCTTGATCACATAGTATAAATCTAGATAACATATAAAACTACGACATTTTTTAACTAGTCAAATTCGAAAAATTCACAATGAAAATGGGGATGTAGCTCAGATGGTAGAGCGCTCGCTTAGCATGCGAGAGGTACGGGGATTGTAACCCCGCTTCTCTACTTTGAAAGCCTTGAAAGTGCAAGCTTAGAACACAACACCCAACCTAATCAAATGTGTAATGAAAACAATCAACACCACGAACACCAGAAGTTGAAGGCTTTCTTGGGCAAGATATATGACCCTATATAATAAGTTTTTATATGATTTGCATCCTACCACTCAGACTATGAATTTAAAGCAAAATTTTAAACACATTAAATAACCACTATAATTATAATACAATCAACAGTATCCTATTAACTTAGAATTATTATGGGTAGAAATGCATTTCTTGATCACATAGTATAAATCTAGATAACATATAAAACTTCGACATTTTATAACTAGTCAAATTCGAAAAATTCACAATGAAAATGGGGATGTAGCTCAGATGGTAGAGCACTCGCTTAGCATGTGAGAGGTACGGGGATCGATACCCCGCATCTCCACTTTGAAAGCCTTCTAATTGCAAGCTTAGAACACAACACCCAACCTAATGAAATGTGTAATGAAAACAACCAAGAACACGAACACCAGAAGGTGAAGGTTTTATTCGGCTAGATATATGACCCTATATAATAAGTTTTTATATGATTTGCATCCTACCACTCAGACTATGAATTTAAAGCAAAATTTTAAACTCATCGAATAACTACTATAATTATAATACAATCAACAGTATCCTATTAACTTAGAATTAATATGGGTAGATATGCATTTCTTGATCACATAGTATAAATATAGATAACATATAAAACCTTCGTCATTTTACAACCAGTCTAATTCAAAATATTAACAATGAAAATGGGGATGTAGCTCAGATGGTAGAGCGCTCGCTTAGCATGCGAGAGGTACGGGGATCGATACCCCGCATCTCCACTTTGAAAGCCTTGAAAGTGCAAGCTTAAAACACAACACCCAACCTAATCAATTGTGTAATGAAAACAACCAAAAACACAAACACCAGAAGGTGAAGGTTTTATTGGGCTGGATATATGACCCTATATATTAAGTTTTTATATGATTTGCATCCTACCACTCAGACTATGAATTTAAAGTAAAATTATAAACACATCAAATAACCACTATAATTATAATACAATCAACAGAATCCTATTAACATAGAATTATTATGGGTAGAAATACATTTCTTGATCACATAGTATAAATCTTGATAACATATAAAACTTCGACATTTTATAACTAGTCCAATTCGAAAAATTCACAATGAAAATGGGGATGTAGCTCAGATGGTAGAGCGCTCTCTTAGCATGCGAGAGGTACTTTGAAAGCCTTGTAAGTGCAAGCTTAGAACACAATACCCAACATAAGCAAATGTGTAATGAAAACAATCAAGACCACAAACACCAGAAGTTGAAGGTTTTATTGGGCTAGATATATGACCCTATATATTAAGTTTTTATATGATTTGCATCCTACCACTCAGAGTATGAATTTAAAGCAAAATTTTAAACACATCAAATAACCACTATAATTATAATACAATCAACAGTATCCTATTAACTTAGAATTATTATGGGTAGAAATGCATTTCTTGATCACATAGTATAAATCTAGATAACATATAAAACCTTCGACATTTTATAAGTAGTCAAATTCGAAAAATTCACAATGAAAATGGGGATGTAGCTCAGATGGTAGAGCGCTCGCTTAGCATGCGAGAGGTACGGGGATTGTAACCCCGCTTCTCTACTTTGAAAGCCTTGTAAGTGCAAGCTTAGAACACAACACCCAACCTAATCAAATGTGTAATGAAAACAATCAACACCACGAACACCAGAAGTTGAAGGCTTTCTTGGGCAAGATATATGACCCTATATAATAAGTTTTTATATGATTTGCATCCTACCACTCAGACTATGAATTTAAAGCAAAATTTTAAACACATTAAATAACCACTATAATTATAATACAATCAACAGTATCCTATTAACTTAGAATTATTATGGGTAGAAATGCATTTCTTGATCACATAGTATAAATCTAGATAACATATAAAACTACGACATTTTATAACTAGTCAAATTCGAAAAATTCACAATGAAAATGGGGATGTAGCTCAGATGGTAGAGCACTCGCTTAGCATGTGAGAGGTACGGGGATCGATACCCCGCATCTCCACTTTGAAAGCCTTCTAATTGCAAGCTTAGAACACAACACCCAACCTAATGAAATGTGTAATGAAAACAACCAAGAACACGAACACCAGAAGGTGAAGGTTTTATTCGGCTAGATATATGACCCTATATATTAAGTTTTTATATGATTTGCATCCTACCACACAGACTATGAATTTAAAGCAAAATTTTAAACACATCAAATAACCACTATAATTATAATACAATCAACAGTATCCTATTAACATAGAATTATTATGGGTAGAAATACATTTCTTGATCACATAGTATAAATCTAGATAACATATAAAACTTCGACATTTTATAACTAGTTCAATTCGAAAAATTCACAATGAAAATGGGGATGTAGCTCAGATGGTAGAGCGCTCGCTTAGCATGCGAGAGGTACTTTGAAAGCCTTGTAAGTGCAAGCTTAGAACACAACACCCAACATAAGCAAATGTGTAATGAAAACAATCAAGACCACAAACACCAGAAGTTGAAGGTTTTATTGGGCTAGATATATGACCCTATATATTAAGTTTTTATATGATTTGCATCCTACCACTCAGACTATGAATTTAAAGCAAAATTTTAAACACATCAAATAACCACTATAATTATAATAATATCAACAGTATCCTATTCACTTAGAATTATTATGGGTAGAAATGAATTTCTTGATCACATAGTATAAATCTAGATAACATATAAAACTTCGAAATTTTATAACTAGTCAAATTCGAGAAATTCACAATGAAAATGGGGATGTAGCTCAGATGGTAGAGCGCTCGCTTAGCATGCGAGAGGTATGGGAATTGATACCCCGCATCTCCACTTTGAAAGCCTTCTAAGTGCAAGCTTAGAACACAACACCCAACCTAATCAAATGTGTAATGAAAACAACCAAAAACACAAACACCAGAAGGTGATGGTTTTATTGGGCTGGATATATGACCCTATATATTAAGTTTTTATATGATTTGCATCCTACCACTCAGACAATGAATTTAAAGTAAAATTTTAAACACATCAAATAACCACTATAATTATAATACAATCAACAGAATCCTATTAACATAGAATTATTATGGGTAGAAATACATTTCTTGATCACATAGTATAAATCTAGATAACATATAAAACTTCGACATTTTATAACTAGTCCAATTCGAAAAATTCACAATGAAAATGGGGATGTAGCTCAGATGGTAGAGCGCTCTCTTAGCATGCGAGAGGTACTTTGAAAGCCTTGTAAGTGCAAGCTTAGAACACAATACCCAACATAAGCAAATGTGTAATGAAAACAATCAAGACCACAAACACCAGAAGTTGAAGGTTTTATTGGGCTAGATATATGACCCTATATATTAAGTTTTTATATGATTTGTATCCTACCACTCAGAGTATGAATTTAAAGCAAAATTTTAAACACATCAAATAACCACTATAATTATAATACAATCAACAGTATCCTATTAACTTAGAATTATTATGGGTAGAAATGCATTTCTTGATCACATAGTATAAATCTAGATAACATATAAAACCTTCGACATTTTATAAGTAGTCAAATTCGAAAAATTCACAATGAAAATGGGGATGTAGCTCAGATGGTAGAGCGCTCGCTTAGCATGCGAGAGGTACGGGGATTGATACCCCGCATCTCCACTTTGAAAGCCTTGTAAGTGCAAGCTTAGAACACAACACCCAACCTTATCAAATATGTAATGAAAACAATCAAGACCACGAACACCAGAAGTTGAAGGCTTTCTTGTGCTAGATATACGACCATATATATTAAGTTTTTATATGATTTGCATCCTACCACTCAGACTATGAATTTAAAGCAAAATTCTAAACACATCAAATAACCACTATAATTATATTACAATCAACAGTATCCTATTAACTTAGAATTATTATGGGTAGAAATGCATTTCTTGATCACATAGTATAAATCTAGATAACATATAAAACTACGACATTTTTTAACTAGTCAAATTCGAAAAATTCACAATGAAAATGGGGATGTAGCTCAGATGGTAGAGCGCTCGCTTAGCATGCGAGAGGTACGGGGATTGTAACCCCGCTTCTCTACTTTGAAAGCCTTGTAAGTGCAAGCTTAGAACACAACACCCAACCTAATCAAATGTGTAATGAAAACAATCAACACCACGAACACCAGAAGTTGAAGGCTTTCTTGGGCAAGATATATGACCCTATATAATAAGTTTTTATATGATTTGCATCCTACCACTCAGACTATGAATTTAAAGCAAAATTTTAAACACATTAAATAACCACTATAATTATAATACAATCAACAGTATCCTATTAACTTAGAATTATTATGGGTAGAAATGCATTTCTTGATCACATAGTATAAATCTAGATAACATATAAAACTTCGACATTTTATAACTAGTCAAATTCGAAAAATTCACAATGAAAATGGGGATGTAGCTCAGATGGTAGAGCACTCGCTTAGCATGTGAGAGGTATGGGGATCGATACCTCGCATCTCCACTTTGAAAGCCTTCTAATTGCAAGCTTAGAACACAACACCCAACCTAATGAAATGTGTAATGAAAACAACCAAGAACACGAACACCAGAAGGTGAAGGTTTTATTCGGCTAGATATATGACCCCTATATATTAAGTTTTTATATGATTTGCATCCTACCACACAGACTATGAATTTAAAGCAAAAGTTTAAACACATCAAATAACCACTATAATTATAATACAATCAACAGTATCCTATTAACATAGAATTATTATGGGTAGAAATACATTTCTTGATCACATAGTATAAATCTAGATAACATATAAAACTTCGACATTTTATAACTAGTTCAATTCGAAAAATTCACAATGAAAATGGGGATGTAGCTCAGATGGTAGAGCGCTCGCTTAGCATGCGAGAGGTACTTTGAAAGCCTTGTAAGTGCAAGCTTAGAACACAACACCCAACATAAGCAAATGTGTAATGAAAACAATCAAGACCACAAACACCAGAAGTTGAAGGTTTTATTGGGCTAGATATATGACCCTATATATTAAGTTTTTATATGATTTGCATCCTACCACTCAGACTATGAATTTAAAGCAAAATTTTTAACACATCCAATAACCACTATAATTATAATACAATCAACAGTATCCTATTAACTTAGAATTATTATGGGTAGAAATGCATTTCTTGATCACATAGTATAAATCTAGATAACATATTAAACTTCGACATTTTATTACTAGTCAAATTCGAAAAATTCATAATGAAGATGGGGATGTAGCTCAAATGGTAGAGCGCTCGCTTCGCATGCGAGAGGTACGGGGATCGATACTCCGCATCTCCACTTTGAATAACGCAATAATTAATAAATCATTGGCGCCGATGAACTTTAAAAATGTGCAATTAAACACAATCCCATGAGAAGTGTCAATAGCCCTAAATCTTAAAACATTCAACCCCGTTAGCCAGCCCAAATAATGGCACCACCCCTATCAGCCCTAATTCTTAAAATCAAGCACTAGAAGTTGAAGGTTTTTTTTTTCTTTTTTTTTTCTTTTAATTTATCATCCTCATCGTCTTCATGGACTGGATATATGACCCTTTTATATATGTTAATAGTTTATATATTTAGAGTTTTTATTTGATTTGCATCCTACCACTCAGACTATGTATTTAAAGCAAAATTTTAAACTCATCGAATAACTACTATAATTATAATACAATCAACAGTAACCTATTAACTTAGAATTAATATGGGTAGAAATGCATTTCTTGATCACATAGTATAAATCTAGATAACATATAAAACCTTCGTCATTTTACAACCAGTCTAATTCGAAAAATTAACAATGAAAATGGGGATGTAGCTCAGATGGTAGAGCGCTCGCTTAGCATGCGAGTGGTACGAGGATCGATACCCCGCATCTCCACTTTGAAAGCCTTGTAAGTGCAAGCTTAGAACAAAACACCCAACCTAATCAAATGTGTAATGAAAACAATCAAGACCACGAACACCAGAAGTTGAAGGCTTTCTTGGGCAAGATATATGACCCTATATAATAAGTTTTTATATGATTTGCATCCTACCACTCAGACTATGAATTTAAAGCAAAATTTTAAACACATTAAATAACCACTGTAATTATAATACAATCAACAGTATCCTATTAACTTAGAATTATTATGGGTAGAAATGCATTTCTTGATCACATAGTATAAATCTAGATAACATATAAAACTTCGACATTTTATAACTAGTCAAATTCGAAAAATTCACAATGAAAATGGGGATGTAGCTCAGATGGTAGAGCACTCGCTTAGCATGTGAGAGGTACGGGGATCGATACCCCGCATCTCCACTTTGAAAGCCTTCTAATTGCAAGCTTAGAACACAACACCCAACCTAATGAAATGTGTAATGAAAACAACCAAGAACACGAACACCAGAAGGTGAAAGTTTTATTCGGCTAGATATATGACCCTATATATTAAGTTTTTATATGATTTGCATCCTACCACACAGACTATGAATTTAAAGCAAAAGTTTAAACACATCAAATAACCACTATAATTATAATACAATCAACAGTATCCTATTAACATAGAATTATTATGGGTAGAAATACATTTCTTGATCACATAGTATAAATCTTGATAACATATAAAACTTCGACATTTTATAACTAGTTCAATTCGAAAAATTCACAATGAAAATGGGGATGTAGCTCAGATGGTAGAGCGCTCGCTTAGCATGCGAGAGGTACTTTGAAAGCCTTGTAAGTGCAAGCTTAGAACACAACACCCAACATATGCAAATGTGTAATGAAAACAATCAAGACCACAAACACCAGAAGTTGAAGGTTTTATTGGGCTAGATATATGACCCTATATATTAAGTTTTTATATGATTTGCATCCTACCACTCAGACTATGAATTTAAAGCAAAATTTTAAACACATCAAATAACCACTATAATTATAATAATATCAACAGTATCCTATTCACTTAGAATTATTATGGGTAGAAATGAATTTCTTGATCACATAGTATAAATCTAGATAACATATAAAACTTCGAAATTTTATAACTAGTCAAATTCGAGAAATTCACAATGAAAATGGGGATGTAGCTCAGATGGTAGAGCGCTCGCTTAGCATGCGAGAGGTATGGGGATTGATACCCCGCATCTCCACTTTGAAAGCCTTCTAAGTGCAAGCTTAGAACACAACACCCAACCTAATCAAATGTGTAATGAAAACAACCAAGAACACGAACACCAGACGTTGAAGGCTTTATTGGGCAAGATATATGACCTTATATATTAAGTTTTTATATGATTTGCATCCTACCACTCAGACTATGAATTTAAAGCAAAATTTTAAACACATCAAATAACCACTATAATTATAATACAATCAACAGTATCCTATTAACTTAGAATTATTATGGGTAGAAATGCATTTCTTGATCACATAGTATAAATCTAGATAACATATTAAACTTCGACATTTTATTACTAGTCAAATTCGAAAAATTCATAATGAAGATGGGGATGTAGCTCAAATGGTAGAGCGCTCGCTTCGCATGCGAGAGGTACGGGGATCGATACTCCGCATCTCCACTTTGAATAACGCAATAATTAAAAAATCATTGGCGCCGATGAACTTTAAAAATGTGCAATTAAACACAATCCCATGAGAAGTGTCAATAGCCCTAAATCTTAAAACATTCAACCCCGTTAGCCAGCCCAAATAATGGCACCACCCCTATCAGCCCTAATTCTTAAAATCAAGCACTAGAAGTTGAAGGTTTTTTTTTTCTTTTTTTTTTCTTTTTATTCATCCTCCTCATCGTCTTCATGGACTAGATATATGACCCTTTTATATATGTTAATAGTATATATATTTAGAGTTTTTATATGATTTGCATCCTACCACTCAGACTATGAATTTAAAGCAAAATTTTAAACTCATCGAATAACTACTATAATTATAATACAATCAACAGTATCCTATTAACTTAGAATTAATATGGGTAGAAATGCATTTCTTGATCACATAGTATAAATATAGATAACATATAAAACCTTCGTCATTTTACAACCAGTCTAATTCAAAAAATTAACAATGAAAATGGGGATGTAGCTCAGATGGTAGAGCGCTCGCTTAGCATGCGAGAGGTACGGGGATCGATACCCCGCATCTCCACTTTGAAAGCCTTGTAAGTGCAAGCTTAGAACACAACACCCAACCTAATCAAATGTGTAATGAAAACAATCAACACCACGAACACCAGAACACCAGAAGTTGAAGGCTTTCTTGGGCAAGATATATGACCCTATATAATAAGTTTTTATATGATTTGCATCCTACCACTCAGACTATGAATTTAAAGCAAAATTTTAAACACATTAAATAACCACTATAATTATAATACAATCAACAGTATCCTATTAACTTAGAATTATTATGGGTAGAAATGCATTTCTTGATCACATAGTATAAATCTAGATAACATATAAAACTTCGACATTTTATAACTAGTCAAATTCGAAAAATTCACAATGAAAATGGGGATGTAGCTCAGATGGTAGAGCACTCGCTTAGCATGTGAGAGGTACGGGGATCGATACCCCGCATCTCCACTTTGAAAGCCTTCTAATTGCAAGCTTAGAACACAACACCCAACCTAATGAAATGTGTAATGAAAACAACCAAGAACACGAACACCAGAAGGTGAAGGTTTTATTCGGCTAGATATATGACCCTATATATTAAGTTTTTATATGATTTGCATCCTACCACTCAGATTATGAATTTAATGCAAAACTTTAAACACATCAAATAACCACTATAATTATAATACAATCAACAGTATCCAATTAACTTAGAATTATTGTGGGTAGAAATGCATTTCTTGATCACATAGTATAAATCTAGATAACAAATAAAACTTCGACATTTTATAACTAGTCAAATTCGAAAAATTCACAATGAAAATGGGGATGTAGCTCAGATGGTAGAGCGCTCGCTTAGCATGCGAGAGGTACGGGGAAAGATACCCCGCATCTCCACTTTGAATAGAAGACCTAACGCAATAACAAAAAATCATAGGCGCCAAAGAACTTTAAAAATGTGCAATTAAACGCAATCCCATGAGAAGTGTCTAGCCGGCCGAAATAATGGCACCACCCCTATCAGCCCTAATTCTTAAAATCAAGCACTAGAAGTTGAAGGTTTTTTTTCTTTTTATTCATCCTCCTCATCGTCTTCATGGACTAGATATATGACCCTTTTATATATGTTAATAGTATATATATTTAGAGTTTTTATATGATTTGCATCCTACCACTCAGACTATGAATTTAAAGCAAAATTTTAAACTCATCGAATAACTACTATAATTATAATACAATCAACAGTATCCTATTAACTTAGAATTAATATGGGTAGAAATGCATTTCTTGATCACATAGTATAAATATAGATAACATATAAAACCTTCGTCATTTTACAACCAGTCTAATTCAAAAAATTAACAATGAAAATGGGGATGTAGCTCAGATGGTAGAGCACTCGCTTAGCATGCGAGAGGTACGGGGATCGATACCCCGCATCTCCACTTTGAAAGCCTTGAAAGTGCAAGCTTAAAACACAACACCCAACCTAATCAATTGTGTAATTAAAACAATCAAGACCACGAACACCAGAAGTTGAAGGCTTTCTTGGGCTAGATACATGACCCTATATATTAAGTTTTTATATGATTTGCATCCTACTACTCAGACTATGAATTTAAAGCAAAATTTTAAACACATCAAATAACCACTATAATTATAATACAATCAACAGTATCCTGTTAACATAGAATTATTATGGGTAGAAATGCATTTCTTGATCACATAGTATAAATCTTGATAACATATAAAACCTTCGTCATTTTACAACCAGTCTAATTCGAAAAATTCACAATGAAAATGGGGATGTAGCTCAGATGGTAGAGCGCTCGCTTAGCATGCGAGAGGTACGGGGATCGATACCCCGCATCTCCACTTTGAAAGCCTTGTAAGTGCAAGCTTAGAACACCACACCCAACCTAATCAAATGTGTAATGAAAACAATCAAGACCACGAACACCAGAAGTTGAAGGCTTTCTTGGGCAAGATATATGACCCTATATAATAAGTTTTTATATGATTTGCATCCTACCACTCAGACTATGAATTTAATGCAAAATTTTAAACACATCAATTAACCACTATAATTATAATACAACCAACAGTATCCTATTAACTTAGAATTATTATGGGTAGAAATGCATTTCTTGATCACATAGTATAAATCTAGATAACAAATAAAACTTCGACATTTTATAACTAGTCAAATTCGAAAAATTCACAATGAAAATGGGGATGTAGCTCAGATGGTAGAGCGCTCGCTTAGCATGCGAGAGGTACGGGGAAAGATACCCCGCATCTCCACTTTGAATAGAAGACCTAACGCAATAACAATAAATCATAGGCGCCGAAGAACTTTAAAAATGTGCAATTAAACGCAATCCCATGAGAAGTGTCTAGCCGGCCCAAATAATGGCGCCACCCCTATCAGCCCTAATTCTTAAAATCAAGCACTAGAAGTTGAAGGTTTTTTTTCTTTTTATTCATCCTCCTCATCGTCTTCATGGACTAGATATATGACCCTTTTATATATGTTAATAGTATATATATTTAGAGTTTTTATATGATTTGCATCCTACCACTCAGACTATGAATTTAAAGCAAAATTTTAAACTCACCGAATAACTACTATAATTATAATACAATCAACAGTATCCTATTAATTTAGAATTAATATGGGTAGAAATGCATTTCTTGATCACATAGTATAAATATAGATAACATATAAAACCTTCGTCATTTTACAACCAGTCTAATTCGAAAAATTCACAATGAAAATGGGGATGTAGCTCAGATGGTAGAGCGCTCGCTTAGCATGCGAGAGGTACGGGGATCGATACCCTGCATCTCCACTTTGAAAGCCTTGTAAGTGCAAGCTTAAAACACAACACCCAACCTAATCAAATGTGTAATGAAAACAATCAAGACCACGAACACCAGAAGTTGAAGGCTTTCTTGGGCTAGATATATAACCCTATATATTAAGTTTTTATATGATTTGAATCCTACCACTCAAACTATGAATTTAAAGCAAATAACCACTATAATTATAATACAATCAACAGTATCCTATTAACTTAGAAATTATTATGGGTAGAAATGCATTTCTTGATCACATAGTATAAATCTAGATAACATATAAAACCTTCGTCATTTTACAACTAGCCTAATTCGAAAAATTCTAAATGAAAATGGGGATGTAGCTCAGATGGTAGAGCGCTCGCTTAGCATGCGAGAGGTACGGGGACCGATACCCCGCATCTCCATTTTGAAAGCCTTGTAAGTGCAAGCTTAGAACACAACACCCAACCTAATCAAATGTGTAATGAAAACAATCAAGACCACGAACACCAGAAGTTGAAGGCTTTCTTGGGCTAGATATATGACCCTATATATTAAGTTTTTATATGATTTGCATCCTACCACTCAGACTATGAATTTAATGAAAAACTTTAAACACATCAAATAACCACTATAATTATAATTCAATCAACAGTATCCTATTAACTTAGAATTATTATGGGTAGAAATGCATTTCCTGATCACATAGTATAAATCTAGATAACATATAAAACTTCAACATTTTATAACTAGTCAAATTCGAAAAATTCACAATGAAAATGGGGATGTAGCTCAGATGGTAGAGCGCTCGCTTAGCATGCGAGAGGTACGGGGATCGATACCTTGCATCTCCACTTTGAATAGAAGAATTAACGCAATAACAATAAATCATAGGCGCCGATAAACTTTAAAAATGTGCAATTAAACGCAATCCCATGAGAAGTGTCTAGCTGGCCCAAATAATGGCACCACCCCTATCAGCCTTAATTCTTAAAATAAAGCACTAGAAGTTGAAGGTTTTTTTTCTTTTTATTCATCCTCCTCATCGTCTTCATGGGCTAGATATACGACCCTTTTATATATGTAAATAGTATATATATTATGAGTTTTTCTATGATTTGCATCCTACCACTCAGACTATGAATTTAAAGCAAACTTTTAAACTTTTCGAATAACTACTATTATTATAATACAATCAACAGTATCCTATTAACATAGAATTAATATGGGTAGAAATGCATTTCTTGATCACATAGTATAAATATAGATAACATATAAAACCTTCGTCATTTTACAACCAGTGTAATTCGACAAATTCACAATAAAAATGGGGATGTAGCTCAGATGGTAGAGCGCTCGCTTAGCATGCGAGAGGTACGGGGATCGATACCCCGCATCTCCACTTTGAAAGCCTTGTAAGTGCAAGCTTAAAACACAACACCCAACCAAATCAAATGTGTAATGAAAACAATCAAGACCACGACCACCAGAAGTTGAAGGCTTTCTTGGGCTAGATATATGACCCTATATATTAAGTTTTTATATGATTTGCATCCTACCACTCAAACTATGAATTTAAAGCAAAACTTTAAACACATCAAATAACCACTATAATTATAATACAATCAACAGTATCCTATTAACTTAGAAATTATTATGGGTAGATATGCATTTCTTGATCACATAGTATAAATCTAGATAACATATAAAACCTTCATCATTTTACAACCAGCCTAATTCGAAAAATTCTCAATGAAAATGGGGATGTAGCTCAGATGGTAGAGCGCTCGCTTAGCATGCGAGAGGTACGGGGACCGATACCCCGCATCTCCACTTTGAAAGCCTTGTAAGTGCAAGCTTAGAACACAACACCCAACCTAATCAAATGTGTAATTAAAACAATCAAGACCACGAACACCAGAAGTTGAAGGCTTTCTTGGGCTAGATATATGACCCTATATATTAAGTTTTTATATGATTTGCATCCTACCACTCAGACTATGAATTTAAAGCAAAATTTTAAACACATCAAATAACCACTATAATTATAATACAATCAACAGTATCCTATTAACTTAGAATTATTATGGGTCGAAATGCATTTCTTGATCACATAGTATAAATCTAGATAACATATAAAACTTCGACATTTTATAACTAGTGAAATTCGAAAAATTCAAAATGAAAATGGGGATGTAGCTTAGATGGTAGAGCGCTCGCTTCGCATGCGAGAGGTACGGGGACTGATACCCCGCATCTCCACTTTGAATAGAACAACTAACGCAATAAAAATATATTATAGGCGCCGATGAACTTTAAAAATGTGTAATTAAACGCAATCCCATGAGAAGTGTCAATAGCCCTAAATCTTAAAACATTCAACCCCGTTAGCCAGCCCGAATAATGGCACCACCCATATCAACCCTAATTCTTAAAATCAAGCACTAGAAGTTGAAGGTTTTTTTTCTTTTTTTTTTTTCTTTTAATTCATCCTCCTCATCGTCTTCATGGACTAGATATATGACCCTTTTATATATGTTAATAGTATATATATTTAGAGTTTTTATATGATTTCCATCCTACCACTCAGACTATGAATTTAAAGCAAAATTTTAAACTCATCGAATAACTACTATAATTATAATACAATCAACAGTATCCTCTTAACTTAGAATTAATATGGGTAGAAATGCATTTCTTGATCACATTGTATAAATCTAGATATCATATAAAACCTTCGTCATTTTACAACCAGTCTAATTCGAAAAATTCTCAATGAAAATGGGGATGTAGCTCAGATGGTAGAGCGCTCGCTTAGCATGCGAGAGGTACGGGGACCGATACCCCGCATATCCACTTTGAAAGCCTTGTATGTGCAAGCTTAGAACACAACACCCAACCTAATCAAATGTGTAATGAAAACAATCAAGACCACAAGCTTAGAACACAACACCCGACCTAATCAAATGTGTAATGAAAACAATCAAGACCACGAACACCAGAAGTTGAAGGCTTTCTTGGGCTAGATATATGACCCTATATATTAAGTTTTTATATGATTTGCATCCTACCACTCAGACTATGAATTTAAAGCAAAATTTTAAACACATCAAATAACCACTATAATTATAATACAATCAACTGTATCCTATTAACTTAGAATTATTATGGGTAGAAATGCATTTCTTGATCACATAGTACAAATCTAGATAACATATAAAACTTCGACATTTTATAACTAGGCAAATTCGAAAAATTCACAATTAAAATGGGGATGTAGCTCAGATGGTAGAGCGCTCGCTTCGCATGCGAGAGGTACGGGAATCGATACCCCGCATCTCCACTTTGAATAGAACAACTAACGCAATAAGAATAAATCATAGGCGCCGATGTACTATAAAAATGTGCAATTAAACGCAATCCCATGAGAAGTGTCAATAGCCATAAATCCTAAAACATTCAACCTCGTTAGCCAACCCAAATAATGGCAGCACCCCTATCAGCCCTAATTCTTAAAATCAAGCACTAGAGAAGTTGAAGGTTTTTTTTCTTTTTTTTTTTTTCTTTTTATTCATCTTCCTCATCGTCTTCATGGACTAGATATAAGACCCTTTTATATATCTTAATAGTATATATATTTAGAGTTTTTATATGATTTGCATCCTACCACTCAGACTATGAATTTAAAGCAAAATTTTAAACTCATCGAATAACTACTATAATTATAATACAATCAACAGTATCCTATTAACTTAGAATTAAAATGGGTAGAAATGCATTTCTTGATCACATAGTATAAATCTAGATAACATATAAAACTTCGACATTTTATAACTATTCAAATTCGAAAAATTCACAATGCAAATGGGGATGTAGCTCAGATGGTAAAGCGCTCGCTTAGCATGCGAGAGGTACGGGGATCGATACCCTGCATCTCCACTTTGAAAGCTTTCTAAGTGCAAGCTTAGAACACAACACCCAACCTAATCAAATGTGTAATGAAAACAATCAAGACTACGAACACTAGAAGTTGAAGGCTTCTCTTGGGCTAGATATATGACCCTATATATTAAGTTTTTATATGATTTGCATCATACCATTCAGACTATGAATTTAAAGCAACATTTTAAACACATCAAATAACCACTATAATTATAACACAATCAACAGTATCCTATTAACATAGAATTATTATGGGTAGAAATGCATTTCTTGATCACATAGTATAAATCTAGATAACATATAAAACTTCGACATTTTATAACTAGTCAAAATTGAAAAATTCACAATGAAAATGGGGATGTAGCTCAGATGGTAGAGCGCTCGCTTAGCATGCGAAAGGTACGGGAATCAATACCCCGCATCTCCACTTTGAAAGCCTTGTAAGTGCTAGCTTAGAACATAACTCCCAACCTAATCAAATGTGTAATGAAAACAATCAAGACCACGAGCACCAAAAGTTGAAGGCTTTCTTGGGCTAGATATATGAGCCTATATATTAAGTTTTTATAAGATTTGCATCCTACGACTCAGACTATGAATTTAAAGCAAAATTTTAAACACATCAAATAACCACTATAATTATAATACAATCAACTGTATCCTATTAACTTAGAATTATTATGGGTAGAAATGCATTTCTTGATCACATAGTACAAATCTAGATAACATATAAAACTTCGACATTTTATAACTAGTCAAATTCGAAAAATTCACAATGAAAATGGGGATGTAGCTCAGATGGTAGAGCGCTCGCTTCGCATGCGAGAGGTACGGGAATCAATACCCCGCATCTCCACTTTGAATAGAACCACTAACGCAATAACAATAAATCATAGGCACCGATGTACTATAAAAATGTGCAATTAAACGCAATCCCATGAGAAGTGTCAATAGCCATAAATCTTAAAACATTCAACCTCGTTAGCCAACCCAAATAATGGCACCACCCCTATCAGCCCTAATTCTTAAAATCAAGCACTAGAGAAGTTGAAGGTTTTTTTTCTTTTTTTTTTCTTTTTATTCATCCTCCTCATCGTCTTCATGGACTAGATATAAGACCCTTTTATATATGTTAATAGTATATATATTTAGAGTTTTTATATGATTTGCATCCTACCACTCAGACTATGAATTTAATGCAAAACTTTAAACACATCAAATAATCACTATAATTATAATACAATCAACAGTATCATATTAACTTAGAATTATTATGGGTAGAAATGCATTTCTTGATCACATAGTATAAATTTAGATAACGTATAAAACTTCGACATTTTATAACTAGTCAAATTCGAAAAATTCACAATGAAAATGGGGATGTAGCTCAGATGGTAGAGCGCTCGCTTAGCATGCGAGAGGTACGGGGATCGGTACCACACATCTCCACTTTGAAAGCCATGTAAGTGCAAGCTTAGAACACAACACCCAAACTAATCAAATGTGTAATGAAAAGAATCAAGACCACGAACACCAGAAGTTGAAGGCTTTCTTGGGCTAGATATATGACCATATATATTAAGTTTTTATATGATTTGCATCATACCAAGTTTTTATATGATTTGCATCATACCACTCAGACTATGAATTTAAAGCAAAATTTTAAACACATCAAATAACCATTATAATTATAATACAATCAACAGTATCCTATTAACATAGAATTATTATGGGTAGAAATGCATTTCTTGATCACATAGTATAAATCTAGATAACATATAAAACTTCGACATTTTATAACTTGTCAAATTCGAAAAATTCACAATGAAAATGGGGATGTAGCTCAGATGGTAGAGCGCTCGCTTCGCATGCAAGAGGTACAGGAATCGATACCCCGCATCTCCACTTTGAATAGAAAAACAAACATAATAACAATAAATCATAGGTGCCGATGTACTCTAAAAATGTGCAATTAAACGCAATCCCATGAGAAGTGTCAATAGCCATAAATCTCTAAAAATGTGCAATTAAACGCAATCCCATGAGAAGTGTCAATAGCCATAAATCTTAAAACATTCAACCTCGTTAGCCAACCCAAATAATGGCACCACCCCTATCAGCCCTAATTCTTAAAATCGAGCACTAGAGAAGTTTAAGGTTTTTTTCTTTTTTTTTTTCTTTTTATTCATCCTCCTCATCGTCTTCAAGGACTAGATATATGACCCTTTTATATATGTTAATAGTATATATATTTAGAGTTTTTATATGATTTGCATCCTACCACTCAGACTATGAATTTAAAGCAAAATTTTAAACTCATCGAATAACTACTATAATTATAATACAATCAACAATATCCAATTAACTTAGAATTAATATGGGTAGAAATGCATTTCTTGATCACATAGTATAAATCTAGATAACATATAAAACCGTCGTCATTTTACAACCAGTCTAATTCGAAATATTCACAATTAAAATGGGGATGTAGTTCAGATGGTAGAGCGCTCGATTAGCATGCGAGAGTTACGGGGATCGATACCCTGCATCTCCACTTTGAACGCCTTGTAAGTGTGCAAGCTTAGAACACAACACCCAACCTAATCAAATGTGTAATGAAAACAATCAAGACCACGAACACCAGAAGTTGAAGGCTTTCTTGGGCTAGATATACGACCCTATATATTAAGTTTTTATATGATTTGCATCCTACCACTCAGACTATGAATTTAAAGCAAAATTTTAAACACATCAAATAACCACTATAATTATAATACAATCAACAGTATCCTATTAACATAGAATTATTATGGGTAGAAATGCATTTCTTGATCACATAGTATAAATCTAGATAACATATAAAACTTCGACATTTTATAACTAGTCAAATTCGAAAAATTCACAATGAAAATGGGGATGTAGCTCAGATGGTAGAGTGCTCGCTTAGCATGCGAGAGGTACGGGGATCAATACCCCGCATCTCCACTTTGAAAGCCTTGTAAGTGCTAGCTTAGAACATAACGCCCAACCTAATCAAATGTGTAGTGAAAACAATCAAGACCACGAGCACCAGAAGTTGAAGGCTTTCTTGGGCTTGATATATGAGCCTATATATTAAGTTTTTATAAGATTTGCATCCTACCACTCAGACTATGAATTTAAAGCAAAATTTTAAACACATCAAATAACCACTATAATTATAATACAATCAACTATATCCTATTAACTTAGAATTATTATGGGTAGAAATGCATTTCTTGATCACATAGTACAAATCTAGATAACATATAAAACTTCGACATTTTATAACTAGTCAAATTCGAAAAATTCACAATGAAAATGGGGATGTAGCTCAGATGGTAGAGCGCTCGCTTCGCATGCGAGAGGTACGGGAATCGATACCCCGCATCTCCACTTTGAATAGAACAACTAACGCAATAACAATAAATCATAGGCACCGATGTACTATAAAAATGTGCAATTAAACGCAATCCCATGAGAAGTGTCAATAGCCATAAATCTTAAAACATTCAACCTCGTTAGCCAACCCAAATAATGGCACCACCCCTATCAGCCCTAATTCTTAAAATCAAGCACTAGAGAAGTTGAAGGTTTTTTTTCTTTTTTTTTTCTTTTTATTCATCCTCCTCATCGTCTTCATGGACTAGATATAAGACCCTTTTATATATGTTAATAGTATATATATTTAGAGTTTTTATATGATTTGCATCCTACCACTCAGACTATGAATTTAAAGCAAAATTTTAAACTCATCGAATAACTACTATAATTATAATACAATCAACAGTATCCTATTAACTTAGAATTAAAATGGGTAGAAATGCATTTCTTGATCACATAGTATAAATCTAGATAACATATAAAACTTCGACATTTTATAACTATTCAAATTCGAAAAATTCACAATGCAAATGGGGATGTAGCTCGGATGGAAAAGCGCTCGCTTAGCATGCGAGAGGTACGGGGATCGATACCCTGCATCTCCACTTTGAAAGCCTTGTAAGTGCAAGCTTAGAACACAACACCCAACCTAATCAAATGTGTAATGAAAACAATCAAGACCACGAACACCAGAAGTTGAAGGCTTTCTTGGGCTAGATATATGACCCTATATATTAAGTTTTTATATGATTTGCATCCTACCACTCAGACTATGAATTTAATGCAAAACTTTAAACACATCAAATAATCACTATAATTATAATACAATCAACAGTATCATATTAACTTAGAATTATTATGGGTAGAAATGCATTTCTTGATCACATAGTATAAATTTAGATAACATATAAAACTTCGACATTTTATAACTAGTCAAATTCGAAAAATTCACAATGAAAATGGGGATGTAGCTCAGATGGTAGAGCGCTCGCTTAGCATGCGAGAGGTACAGGGATCGGTACCCCGCATCTCCACTTTGAAAGCCATGTAAGTGCATGCTTAGAACACAACACCCAAACTAATCAAATGTGTAATGAAAAGAATCAAGACCACGAACACCAGAAGTTGAAGGCTTTCTTGGGCTAGATATATGACCATATATATTAAGTTTTTATATGATTTGCATCATACCAAGTTTTTATATGATTTGCATCATACCACTCAGACTATGAATTTAAAGCAAAATTTTAAACACATCAAATAGCCATTATAATTATAATACAATCAACAGTATCCTATTAACATAGAATTATTATGGGTAGAAATGCATTTCTTGATCACATAGTATAAATCTAGATAACATATAAAACTTCGACATTTTCTAACTAGTCATATTCGAAAAATTCACAATGAAAATGGGGATGTAGCTCAGATGGTAGAGCGCTCGCTTAGCATGCAAGAGGTACGGGGATCGATACCCCGCATCTCGACTTTGAAAGGCTTGTAAGTGCTAGCTTAGAACATAACACCCAACCTAATCAAACGTGTAATGAAAACAATCAAGACCACGAACACCAGAAGTTGAAGGCTTTCTTGGGCTAGATATATGAGCCTATATATTAAGTTTTTATAAGATTTGCATCCTACCACTCAGACTATGAATTTAAAGCAAAATTTTAAACACATCAAATAACCACTATAATTATAATACAATCAACAGTATCCTATTAACATAGAATTATTATGGGTAGAAATGCATTTCTTGATCACATAGTATAAATCTAGATAACATATAAAACTTCGACATTTTATAACTAGTCAAATTCGAAAAATTCACAATGGAAATGGGGATGTAGCTCAGATGGTAGAGTGCTCGCTTAGCATGCGAGAGGTACGGGGATCAATACCCCGCATCTCCACTTTGAAAGCCTTGTAAGTGCTAGCTTAGAACATAACTCCCAACCTAATCAAATGTGTAGTGAAAACAATCAAGACCACGAGCACCAGAAGTTGAAGGCTTTCTTGGGCTAGATATATGACCCTATATATTAAGTTTTTATATGATTTGCATCCTACCACTCAGACTATGAATTTAATGCAAAACTTTAAACACATCAAATAACCACTATAATTATAATACAATCAAATGTATCCTATTAACTTAGAATTATTATGGGTAGAAATGCATTCTTGATCACATAGTACAAATCTAGATAACATATAAAACTTCGACATTTTATAACTAGTCAAATTCGAAAAATTCACAATGAAAATGGGGATGTAGCTCGGATGGTAGAGCGCTCACTTCGCATGCGAGAGGTACGGGAATCGATACCCCGCATCTCCACTTTGAATAGAACAACTAACGCAATAACAATAAATCATAGGCGCCGATGTACTATAAAAATGTGTAATTAAACGCAATCCCATGAGAAGTGTCAATAGCCATAAATCTTACAACATTCAACCTCGTTAGCCAACCCAAATAATGGCAGCACCCCTATGAGCCCTAATTCTTAAAATCAAGCACTAGAGAAGTTGAAGGTTTTTTTTTCTTTTTTTTTTCTTTTTATTCATCCTCCTCATCGTCTTCATGGACTAGATATAAGACCCTTTTATATATCTTAATAATATATATATTTAGAGTTTTTATATGATTTGCTTCCTACCACTCAGACTATGAATTTAAAGCAAAATTTTAAACTCATCGAATAACTACTATAATTATAATACAATCAACAGTATCCTATTAACTTAGAATTTAAATGGGTAGAAATGCATTTCTTGATCACATAGTATAAATCTAGATAACATATAAAACTTCGACATTTTATAACTATTCAAATTCGAAAAATTCACAATGCAAATGGGGATGTAACTCAGATGGTAAAGCGCTCGCTTAGCATGCGAGAGGTACGGGGATCGATACCCTGCATCTCCACTTTGAAAGCCTTGTAAGTGCAAGCTTAGAACACAACACCCAACCTAATCAAATGTGTAATGAAAACAATCAAGACCACGAACACCAGAAGTTGAAGGCTTTCTTGGGCTAGATAAATGACCCTATATATTAAGTTTTTATATGATTTGCACCCTACCACTCAAACTATGAATTTAATGCAAAACTTTAAACACATCAAATAATCACTATAATTATAATACAATCAACAGTATCATATTAACTTAGAATTATTATGGGTAGAAATGCATTTCTTGATCACATAGTATAAATTTAGATAACATATAAAACTTCGACATTTTCTAACTAGTCATATTCGAAAAATTCACAATGAAAATGGGGATGTAGCTCAGATGGTAGAGCGCTCGCTCAGAATGCAAGAGGTATGGGGATCGATACCTTGCATCTCCACTTTGAAAGGCTTGTAAGTGCTAGCTTAGAACATAACACCCAACCTAATCAAATGTGTAATGAAAACAATCAAGACCACGAACACCAGAAGTTGAAGGCTTTCTTGGGCTAGATATATGAGCCTATATATTAAGTTTTTATAAGATTTGCATCCTACCACTCAGACTATGAATTTAAAGCAAAATTTTAAACACATCAAATAACCACTACAATTATAATACAATCAACTGTATACTATTAACTTAGAATTATTATGGGTAGAAATGCATTTCTTGATCACATAGTATAAATCTAGATAACATATAAAACTTCGACATTTTATAACTAGTCAAATTCGAAAAATTCACAATGAAAATGGGGATGTAGCTCAGATGGTAGAGCGCTCGCTTCGCATGCAAGAGGTACAGGAATCGATACCCCGCATCTCCACTTTGAATAGAAAAACTAACACAATAACAATAAATCATAGGTGCCGATGTACTCTAAAAATGTGCAATTAAACGCAATCCCATGAGAAGTGTCAATAGCCATAAATCTTAAAACATTCAACCTCGTTAGCCAACCCAAATAATGGCACCACCCCTATCAGCCCTAATTCTTAAAATCGAGCACTAGAGAAGTTGAAGGTTTTTTTCTTTTTTTTTTTTTCTTTTTATTCATCCTCGTCATCGTCTTCATGGACTAGATATATGACCCTTTTATATATGTTAATAGTATATATATTTAGAGTTTTTATATGATTTGCATCCTACCACTCAGACTATGAATTTAAAGCAAAATTTTAAACTCATCGAATAACTACTATAATTATAATACAATCAACAGTATCCTATTAACTTAGAATTAATATGGGTAGAAATGCATTTCTTGATCACATAGTATAAATCTAGATAACATATAAAACCGTCGTCATTTTACAACCAGTCTAATTCGAAAAATTCACAATTAAAATGGGGATGTAGTTCAGATGGTAGGGCGCTCGCTTAGCATGCGAGAGTTACGGGGATCGATACCCTGCATCTCCACTTTGAACGCCTTGTAAGTGTGCAAGCTTAGAACACAACACCCAACCTAATCAAATGTGTAATAAAAACAATCAAGACCACGAACACCAGAAGTTGAAGGCTTTCTTGGGCTAAATATATGACCCTATATATTAAGTTTTTATATGATTTGCATCCTACCACTCAGACTATGAATTTAAAGCAAAATTTTAAACACATCAAATAACCACTATAATTATAATACAATCAACAGTATCCTATTAACATAGAATTATTATGGGTAGAAATGCATTTCTTGATCACATAGTATAAATCTAGATAACATATAAAACTTCGACATTTTATAACTAGTCAAATTCGAAAAATTCACAATGAAAATGGGGATGTAGCTCAGATGGTAGAGCGCTCGCTTAGCATGTGAGAGGTACGGGGATCGATACCCTGCATCTCCACTTTGAAAGCCTTGTAAGTGCTATCTTTGAACATAACACCCAACCTAATCAAATGTGTAATGAAAATTCGAAAAATTCTCAATGAAAACCTAATTAAATGTGTAATGAAAACAATCAAGACCACGAACACCAGAAGTTGAAGGCTTTCTTGGGCTAGATATATGAGCCTATATATTAAGTTTTTATAAGATTTGCATCCTACCACTCAGACTATGAATTTAAAGCAAAATTTTAAACACATCAAATAACCACTATAATTATAATACAATCAACTGTATCCTATTAACTTAGAATTATTATGCGTAGAAATGCATTTCTTGATCACATAGTACAAATCTGGATAACATATAAAACTTCGACATTTTATAACTAGTCAAATTCGAAAAATTCACAATGAAAATGGGGATGTAGCTCAGATGGTAGAGCGCTCGCTTCGCATGCGAGAGGTACGGGAATCGATACCCCGCATCTCCACTTTGAATAGAACATCTAACGCAATAACAATAAATCATAGGCGCCGATGTACTATAAAAATTTGCAATTAAACACAATCCCATGAGAAGTGTCAATAGCCCTAAATCTTAAAACATTCAACCTCGTTAGCCTACCCAAATAATGGCACTACCCCTATCAGCCCTAATTCTTAAAATCAAGCACTTGAGAAGTTGAAGGTTTTTTTTCTTTTTTTTTTTTCTTTTTATTCATCCTCCTCATCGTCTTCATTGACTAGATATAAAACCCTTTTATATATGTTAATAGTATATATATTTAGAGTTTTTATATGATTTGCATCCTACGACTCAGACTATGAATTTAAAGCAAAATTTTAATCTCATCGAATAACTACTATAATTATAATACAATCAACAGTATCCTATTAACTTAGAATTAAAATGGGTAGAAATGCATTTCTTGATCACATAGTATAAATCTAGATAACATATAAATCTTCGACATTTTATAACTATTCAAATTCGAAAAATTCACAATGCAAATGGGGATGTAGCTCAGGTGGTAAAGCGCTCGCTTAGCATGCGAGAGGTATGGGGATCGATACCCTGCATCTCCACTTTGAAAGCCTTGTGAGTGCAAGCTTAGAACACAACTCCCAACCTAATCAAATGTGTAATGAAAACAATCAAGACCACGAACACCAGAAGTTGAAGGGTTTCTTGGGCTAGATATATGACCCTATATATTAAGTTTTTATATGATTTGCATCCTACCACTCAGACTATGAATTTAATGCAAAACTTTAAACACATCAAATAATCACTTTAATTATGATACAATCAACAGTATCATATTAACTTAGAATTATTATGGGTAGAAATGCATTTCTTGATCACATAGTATAAATCTAGATAACATATAAAACTTCGACAGTTTATAACAAGTCAAATTCTAAAAATTCACAATGAAAATGGGGATGTAGCTCAGATGGTAGAGCGCTCGTTTAGCATGCGAGAGGTACGGGGATCGGTACCCCGCATCTCCACTTTGAAAGCCATGTAAGTGCAAGCTTAGAACACAACACCCAAACTAATCAAATGTGTAATGAAAACAATCAAGACCACGAACACCAGAAGTTGAAGGCTTTCTTGGGCTAGATATATGACCCTATATATTAAGTTTTTATATGATTTGCATCATACCAAGTTTTTATATGATTTGCATCATACCACTCAGACTATGAATTTAAAGCAAAATTTTAAACACATCAAATAACCATTATAATTATAATACAATCAACAGTATCCTATTAACATAGAATTATTATGGGTAGAAATGCATTTCTTGATCACATAGTATAAATCAAGATAACATATAAAACTTCGACATTTTATAACTAGTCATATTCGAAAAATTCACAATGAAAATGGGGATGTAGCTCAGATGGTAGAGCGCTCGCTTAGCATGCAAGAGGAACGGGGATCGATACCCCGCATCTCCACTTTGAAAGGCTTGTAAGTGCTAGCTTAGAACATAACACCCAACCCAATCAAATGTGTAATGAAAACAATCAAGACCACGAACACCAGAAGTTGAGGGCTTTCTTGGGCTAGATATATGAGCCTATATATTAAGTTTTTATAAGATTTGCATCCTACCACTCAGACTATGAATTTAATGCAAAATTTTAAACACATCAAATAACCACTATAATTATAATACAATCAACAGTATCCTATTAACTTAGAATTATTATGGGTAGAAATGCATTTCTTGATCACATAGTACAAATCTAGATAACATATAAAACTTCGACATTTTATAACTAGTCAAATTCGAAAAATTCACAATGAAAATGGGGATGTAGCTCAGATGGTAGAGCGCTCGCTTCGCATGCGAGAGGTACGGGAATCGATACCCCGCATCTCCACTTTGAATAGAACAACTAACGCAATAACAATAAATCATAGGCACCGATGTACTATAAAAATGTGCAATTAAATGCAATCCCATGAGAAGTGTCAATAGCCATAAATCTTAAAACATTCAACCTCGTTAGCCAACCCAAATAATGGCACCACCCCTATCAGCCCTAATTCTTAAAATCAAGCACTAGAGAAGTTGAAGGTTTTTTTTTCTTTTTTTTTTTTCTTTTTATTCATCCTCCTCATCGTCTTCATGGACTAGATATAAGACCCTTTTATATATGTTAATAGTATATATATTTAGAGTTTTTATATGATTTGCATCCTACCACTCAGACTATGAATTTAAAGCAAAATTTTAAACTCATCGAATAACTACTATAATTATAATACAATCAACAGTATCATATTAACTTAGAATTAAAATGGGTAGAAACGCATTTCTTGATCACATAGTATAAATCTAGATAACATATAAAACTTCGACATTTTATAACTATTCAAATTCGAAAAATTCACAATGCAAATGGGGATGTAGCTTGGATGGTAAAGCGCTTGCTTAGCATGCGAGAGGTACGGGGATCGATACCCTGCATCTCCACTTTGACAGCCATGTAAGTGCAAGCTTAGAACACAACACCCAACCTAATCAAATGTGTAATGAAAACAATCAAGACCACGAACACCCGAAATTGAAGGCTTTTTTGGGCTAGATATATGACCCTACATATTAAGTTTTTATATGATTTGCATCCTACCACTCAGACTATGAATTTAATGCAAAACTTTAAACACATCAAATAATCACTATAATTATAATACAATCAACAGTATCATATTAACTTAGAATTATTATGGGTAGAAATGCATTTCTTGATCACATAGTATAAATCTAGATAACATATAAAACTTCGACATTTTATAACTAGTCAAATTCGAAAAATTCAGAATGAAAATGGGGATGTAGCTCAGATGGTAGAGCGCTCGCTTAGCATGCGAGAGGTACGGGGATCGGTACCCCGCATCTCCAGTTTGAAAGCCATGTAAGTGGAAGCTTAGAACACAACACCCAAACTAATCAAATGTGTAATGAAAACAATCAAGACCACGAACACCAGAAGTTGAAGGCTTTCTTGGGCTAGATATATGACCCTATATATTAAGTTTTTATATGATTTGCATCATGCCAAGTTTTTATATGATTTGCATCATACCACTTAGACAATGAATTTAAAGCAAAATTTTAAACACATCAAATAACCACTATAATTATAATACAATCAACAGTATCCTATTAACATAGAATTATTATGGGTAGAAATGCATTTCTTGATCACATAGTATAAATCTAGATAACATATAAAACTTCGACATTTTATAACAAGTCATATTCGAAAAATTCACAATGAAAATGGGGATGTAGCTCAGATGGTAGAGTGCTCGCTTAGCATGCAAGAGGTACGGGGATCGATACCCCGCATCTCCACTTTGAAAGGCTTGTAAGTGCTAGCTTAGAACATAACACCCAACCTAATCAAATGTGTAATGAAAACAATCAAGACCACGAACACCAGAAGTTGAAGGTTTTCTTAGGCTAGATATATGAGCCTATATATTAAGTTTTTAAAAGATTTGCATCCTACCACTCAGACTATGAATTTAAAGCAAAATTTTAAACACATCAAATAACCACTATAATTATAATACAATCAACTGTATCCTATTAACTTAGAATTATTATGGGTAGAAATGCATTCTTGATCACATAGTACAAATCTAGATAACATATAAAACTTCGACATTTTATAACTAGTCAAATTCGAAAAATTCACAATGAAAATGGGGATGTAGCTCAGATGGTAGAGCGCTCACTTCGCATGCGAGAGGTACGGGAATCGATACCCCGCATCTCCACTTTGAATAGAACAACTAACGCAATAACAATAAATCATAGGCGCCGATGTACTATAAAAATGTGCAATTAAACGCAATCCCATGAGAAGTGTCAATAGCCATAAATCTTAAAACATTCAACCTCGTTAGCCAACCCAAATAATGGCACCACCCCTATCAGCCCTAATTCTTAAAATCAAGCACTAGAGAAGTTGAAGGTTTTTTTTCCTTTGTTTTTTTCTTTTTATTCATCCTCCTCATCGTCTTCATGGACTAGATATAAGACCCTTTTATATTTGTTAATAGCATATATATTTAGAGTTTTTATATGATTTGCATCCTACGACTCAGACTACGAATTTAAAGCAAAATTTTAAACTCATCGAATAACTACTATAATTATAATACAATCAACAGTATCCTATTAACTTAGAATTAAAATGGGTAGAAATGGATTTCTTGATCACATAGTATAAATCTAGATAACATATAAAACTTCGACATTTTATAACTATTCAAATTCGAAAAATTCACAATGCAAATGGGGATGTAGCTCAGATGGTAAAGCGCTTGCTTAGCATGCGAGAGGTATGGGGATCGATACCCTGCATCTCCACTTTGAAAGCCTTGTAAGTGCAAGCTTAGAACACAACACCCAACCTAATCAAATGTGTAAGCCTTGTAAGTGCAAGTTTAGAACACAACACCCAACCTAATCAAATGTGTAATGAAAACAATCAAGACCACGAACACCAGAAGTTGAAGGCTTTCTTGGGCTAGATATATGACCCTATATATTAAGTTTTTATAAGATTTGCATCCTACCACTCAGACTATGAATTTAATGCAAAATTTTAAACACATCAAATAACCACTATAATTATAATACAATCAACAGTATCCTATTAACTTAGAATTATTATGGGTAGAAATGCATTCTTGATCACATAGTACAAATCTAGATAACATATAAAACTTCGACATTTTATAACTAGTCAAATTCGAAAAATTCACAATGAAAATGGGGATGTAGCTCAGATGGTAGAGCGCTCGCTTCGCATGCGAGAGGTACGGGAATCGATACCCCGCATCTCCACTTTGAATAGAACAACTAACGCAATAACAATAAATCATAGGCACCGATGTACTATAAAAATGTGCAATTAAACGCAATCCCATGAGAAGTGTCAATAGCCATAAATCTTAAAACATTCAACCTCGTTAGCCAACCCAAATAATGGCACCACCCCTATCAGCCCTAATTCTTAAAATCAAGCACTAGAGAAGTTGAAGGTTTTTTTTTCTTTTTTTTTTTCTTTTTATTCATCCTCCTCATCGTCTTCATGGACTACATATAAGACCCTTTTATATATGTTAATAGTATATATATTTAGAGTTTTTATATGATTTGCATCCTACCACTCAGACTATGAATTTAAAGCAAAATTTTAAACTCATCGAATAACTACTATAATTATAATACAATCAACAGTATCCTATTAACTTAGAATTAAAATGGGTAGAAACGCATTTCTTGATCACATAGTATAAATCTAGATAACGTATAAAACTTCGACATTTTATAACTATTCAAATTCGAAAAATTCACAATGCAAATGGGGATATAGCTCGGATGGTAAAGCGCTTGCTTAGCATGCGAGAGGTACGGGGATCGATACCCTGCATCTCCACTTTGACAGCCTTGTAAGTGCAAGCTTAGAACACAACACCCAACCTAATCAAATGTGTAATGAAAACAATCAAGACCACGAACACCCGAAATTGAAGGCTTTCTTGGGCTAGATATATGACCCTACATATTAAGTTTTTATATGATTTGCATCCTACCACTCAGACTATGAATTTAATGCAAAACTTTAAACACATCAAATAATCACTATAATTATGATACAATCAACAGTATCATATTAACTTAGAATTATTATGGGTAGAAATGCTTTCTTGATCACATAGTATAAATCTAGATAACATATAAAACTTCGACATTTTATAACTAGTCAAATTCTAAAAATTCACAATGAAAATGGGGATGTAGCTCAGATGGTAGAGCGCTCGCTTAGCATGCGAGAGGTACGGGGATCGGTACCCCGCATCTCCACTTTGAAAGCCATGTAAGTGCAAGCTTAGAACACAACACCCAAACTAATCAAATGTGTAATGAAAACAATCAAGACCACGAACACCAGAAGTTGAAGGCTTTCTTGGGCTAGATATATGACCCTATATATTAAGTTTTTATATGATTTGCATCATACCAAGTTTTTATATGATTTGCATCATACCACTCAGACTATGAATTTAAAGCAAAATTTTAAACACATCAAATAACCACTATAATTATAATACAATCAACAGTATCCTATTAACATAGAATTATTATGGGTAGAAATGCATTTCTTGATCACATAGTATAAATCTAGATAACATATAAAAGTTCGACATTTTATAACTAGTCATATTCGAAAAATTCACAATGAAAATGGGGATGTAGCTCAGATGGTAGAGCGCTCGCTTAGCATGCGAGAGGTACGGGGATCGATACCCCGCATCTCCACTTTGAAAGGCTTCTAAGTGCTCGCTTAGAACATAACACCCAACCTAATCAAATGTGTAATGAAAACAATCAAGACCACGAACACCAGAAGTTGAAGGCTTTCTTAGGCTAGATATATGAGCCTATATATTAAGTTTTTAAAAGATTTGCATCCTACCACTCAGACTATGAATTTAAAGCAAAATTTTAAACACATCAAATAACCACTATAATTATAATACAATCAAATGTATCCTATTAACTTAGAATTATTATGGGTAGAAATGCATTCTTGATCACATAGTACAAATCTAGATAACATATAAAACTTCGACATTTTATAACTAGTCAAATTCGAAAAATTCACAATGAAAATGGGGATGTAGCTCAGATGGTAGAGCGCTCACTTCGCATGCGAGAGGTACGGGAATCGATACCCCGCATCTCCACTTTGAAGTTAGAACAACTAACGCAATAACAATAAATCATAGGCGCCGATGTACTATAAAAATGTGCAATTAAACGCAATCCCATGAGAAGTGTCAATAGCCATAAATCTTAAAACATTCAACCTCGTTAGCCAACCCAAATAATGGCACCACCCCTATCAGCCCTAATTCTTAAAATCAAGCACTAGAGAAGTTGAAGGTTTTTTTTCCTTTGTTTTTTTCTTTTTATTCATCCTCCTCATCGTCTTCATGGACTAGATATAAGACCCTTTTATATTTGTTAATAGCATATATATTTAGAGTTTTTATATGATTTGCATCCTACGACTCAGACTACGAATTTAAAGCAAAATTTTAAACTCATCGAATAACTACTATAATTATAATACAATCAACAGTATCCTATTAACTTAGAATTAAAATGGGTAGAAATGCATTTCTTGATCACATAGTATAAATCTAGATAACATATAAAACTTCGACATTTTATAACTATTCAAATTCGAAAAATTCACAATGCAAATGGGGATGTAGCTCAGATGGTAAAGCGCTTGCTTAGCATGCGAGAGGTATGGGGATCGATACCCTGCATCTCCACTTTGAAAGCCTTGTAAGTGCAAGCTTAGAACACAACACCCAACCTAATCAAATGTGTAAGCCTTGTAAGTGCAAGCTTAGAACACAACACCCAACCTAATCAAATGTGTAATGAAAACAATCAAGACCACGAACATCAGAAGTTGAAGGCTTTCTTGGGCTAGATATATGACCCTATATATTAAGTTTTTATATGATTTGCATCCTACCACTCAGACTATGAATTTAATGCAAAACTTTAAACACATCAAATAATCACTATAATTATGATACAATCAACAGTATCATATTAACTTAGTATTATTATGGGTAGAAATGCTTTCTTGATCACATAGTATAAATCTAGATAACATATAAAACTTCGACATTTTATAACTAGTCAAATTCTAAAAATTCACAATGAAAATGGGGATGTAGCTCAGATGGTAGAGCGCTCGCTTAGCATGCGAGAGGTACGGGGATCGGTACCCCGCATCTCCACTTTGAAAGCCATGTAAGTGCAAGCTTAGAACACAACACCCAAACTAATCAAATGTGTAATGAAAACAATCAAGACCACGAACACCAGAAGTTGAAGGCTTTCTTGGGCTAGATATATGACCCTATATATTAAGTTTTTATATGATTTGCATCATACCACTCAGACTATGAATTTAAAGCAAAATTTTAAACACATCAAATAACCACTATAATTATAATACAATCAACAGTATCCTATTAACATAGAATTATTATGGGTAGAAATGCATTTCTTGATCACATAGTATAAATCTAGATAACATATAAAAGTTCGACATTTTATAACTAGTCATATTCGAAAAATTCACAATGAAAATGGGGATGTAGCTCAGATGGTAGAGCGCTCGCTTAGCATGCGAGAGGTACGGGGATCGATACCCCGCATCTCCACTTTGAAAGGCTTCTAAGTGCTAGCTTAGAACATAACACCCAACCTAATCAAATGAGTAATGAAAACAATCAAGACCACGAACACCAGAAGTTGAAGGCTTTCTTAGGCTAGATATATGAGCCTATATATTAAGTTTTTAAAAGATTTGCATCCTACCACTCAGACTATGAATTTAAAGCAAAATTTTAAACACATCAAATAACCACTATAATTATAATACAATCAACTGTATCCTATTAACTTAGAATTATTATGGGTAGAAATGCATTCTTGATCACATAGTACAAATCTAGATAACATATAAAACTTCGACATTTTATAACTAGTCAAATTCGAAAAATTCACAATGAAAATGGGGATGTAGCTCAGATGGTAGAGCGCTCACTTCGCATGCGAGAGGTACGGGAATCGATACCCCGCATCTCCACTTTGAATAGAACAACTAACGCAATAACAATAAATCATAGGCGCCGATGTACTATAAAAATGTGCAATTAAACGCAATCCCATGAGAAGTGTCAATAGCCATAAATCTTAAAACATTCAACCTCGTTAGCCAACCCAAATAATGGCACCACCCCTATCAGCCCTAATTCTTAAAATCAAGCACTAGAGAAGTTGAAGGTTTTTTTTCCTTTGTTTTTTTCTTTTTATTCATCCTCCTCATCGTCTTCATGGACTAGATATAAGACCCTTTTATATTTGTTAATAGCATATATATTTAGAGTTTTTATATGATTTGCATCCTACGACTCAGACTACGAATTTAAAGCAAAATTTTAAACTCATCGAATAACTACTATAATTATAATACAATCAACAGTATCCTATTAACTTAGAATTATTATGGGTAGAAATGCTTTCTTGATCACATAGTATAAATCTAGATAACATATAAAACTTCGACATTTTATAACTAGTCAAATTCTAAAAATTCACAATGAAAATGGGGATGTAGCTCAGATGGTAGAGCGCTCGCTTAGCATGCGAGAGGTACGGGGATCGGTACCCCGCATCTCCACTTTGAAAGCCATGTAAGTGCAAGCTTAGAACACAACACCCAAACTAATCAAATGTGTAATGAAAACAATCAAGACCACGAACACCAGAAGTTGAAGGCTTTCTTGGGCTAGATATATGACCCTATATATTAAGTTTTTATATGATTTGCATCATACCAAGTTTTTATATGATTTGCATCATACCACTCAGACTATGAATTTAAAGCAAAATTTTAAACACATCAAATAACCACTATAATTATAATACAATCAACAGTATCCTATTAACATAGAATTATTATGGGTAGAAATGCATTTCTTGATCACATAGTATAAATCTAGATAACATATAAAAGTTCGACATTTTATAACTAGTCATATTCGAAAAATTCACAATGAAAATGGGGATGTAGCTCAGATGGTAGAGCGCTCGCTTAGCATGCGAGAGGTACGGGGATCGATACCCCGCATCTCCACTTTGAAAGGCTTCTAAGTGCTCGCTTAGAACATAACACCCAACCTAATCAAATGTGTAATGAAAACAATCAAGACCACGAACACCAGAAGTTGAAGGCTTTCTTAGGCTAGATATATGAGCCTATATATTAAGTTTTTAAAAGATTTGCATCCTACCACTCAGACTATGAATTTAAAGCAAAATTTTAAACACATCAAATAACCACTATAATTATAATACAATCAAATGTATCCTATTAACTTAGAATTATTATGGGTAGAAATGCATTCTTGATCACATAGTACAAATCTAGATAACATATAAAACTTCGACATTTTATAACTAGTCAAATTCGAAAAATTCACAATGAAAATGGGGATGTAGCTCAGATGGTAGAGCGCTCACTTCGCATGCGAGAGGTACGGGAATCGATACCCCGCATCTCCACTTTGAAGTTAGAACAACTAACGCAATAACAATAAATCATAGGCGCCGATGTACTATAAAAATGTGCAATTAAACGCAATCCCATGAGAAGTGTCAATAGCCATAAATCTTAAAACATTCAACCTCGTTAGCCAACCCAAATAATGGCACCACCCCTATCAGCCCTAATTCTTAAAATCAAGCACTAGAGAAGTTGAAGGTTTTTTTTCCTTTGTTTTTTTCTTTTTATTCATCCTCCTCATCGTCTTCATGGACTAGATATAAGACCCTTTTATATTTGTTAATAGCATATATATTTAGAGTTTTTATATGATTTGCATCCTACGACTCAGACTACGAATTTAAAGCAAAATTTTAAACTCATCGAATAACTACTATAATTATAATACAATCAACAGTATCCTATTAACTTAGAATTAAAATGGGTAGAAATGCATTTCTTGATCACATAGTATAAATCTAGATAACATATAAAACTTCGACATTTTATAACTATTCAAATTCGAAAAATTCACAATGCAAATGGGGATGTAGCTCAGATGGTAAAGCGCTTGCTTAGCATGCGAGAGGTATGGGGATCGATACCCTGCATCTCCACTTTGAAAGCCTTGTAAGTGCAAGCTTAGAACACAACACCCAACCTAATCAAATGTGTAAGCCTTGTAAGTGCAAGCTTAGAACACAACACCCAACCTAATCAAATGTGTAATGAAAACAATCAAGACCACGAACATCAGAAGTTGAAGGCTTTCTTGGGCTAGATATATGACCCTATATATTAAGTTTTTATATGATTTGCATCCTACCACTCAGACTATGAATTTAATGCAAAACTTTAAACACATCAAATAATCACTATAATTATGATACAATCAACAGTATCATATTAACTTAGAATTATTATGGGTAGAAATGCTTTCTTGATCACATAGTATAAATCTAGATAACATATAAAACTTCGACATTTTATAACTAGTCAAATTCTAAAAATTCACAATGAAAATGGGGATGTAGCTCAGATGGTAGAGCGCTCGCTTAGCATGCGAGAGGTACGGGGATCGGTACCCCGCATCTCCACTTTGAAAGCCATGTAAGTGCAAGCTTAGAACACAACACCCAAACTAATCAAATGTGTAATGAAAACAATCAAGACCACGAACACCAGAAGTTGAAGGCTTTCTTGGGCTAGATATATGACCCTATATATTAAGTTTTTATATGATTTGCATCATACCACTCAGACTATGAATTTAAAGCAAAATTTTAAACACATCAAATAACCACTATAATTATAATACAATCAACAGTATCCTATTAACATAGAATTATTATGGGTAGAAATGCATTTCTTGATCACATAGTATAAATCTAGATAACATATAAAAGTTCGACATTTTATAACTAGTCATATTCGAAAAATTCACAATGAAAATGGGGATGTAGCTCAGATGGTAGAGCGCTCGCTTAGCATGCGAGAGGTACGGGGATCGATACCCCGCATCTCCACTTTGAAAGGCTTCTAAGTGCTAGCTTAGAACATAACACCCAACCTAATCAAATGAGTAATGAAAACAATTAAGACCACGAACACCAGAAGTTGAAGGCTTTCTTAGGCTAGATATATGAGCCTATATATTAAGTTTTTAAAAGATTTGCATCCTACCACTCAGACTATGAATTTAAAGCAAAATTTTAAACACATCAAATAACCACTATAATTATAATACAATCAACTGTATCCTATTAACTTAGAATTATTATGGGTAGAAATGCATTCTTGATCACATAGTACAAATCTAGATAACATATAAAACTTCGACATTTTATAACTAGTCAAATTCGAAAAATTCACAATGAAAATGGGGATGTAGCTCAGATGGTAGAGCGCTCACTTCGCATGCGAGAGGTACGGGAATCGATACCCCGCATCTCCACTTTGAATAGAACAACTAACGCAATAACAATAAATCATAGGCGCCGATGTACTATAAAAATGTGCAATTAAACGCAATCCCATGAGAAGTGTCAATAGCCATAAATCTTAAAACATTCAACCTCGTTAGCCAACCCAAATAATGGCACCACCCCTATCAGCCCTAATTCTTAAAATCAAGCACTAGAGAAGTTGAAGGTTTTTTTTCCTTTGTTTTTTTCTTTTTATTCATCCTCCTCATCGTCTTCATGGACTAGATATAAGACCCTTTTATATTTGTTAATAGCATATATATTTAGAGTTTTTATATGATTTGCATCCTACGACTCAGACTACGAATTTAAAGCAAAATTTTAAACTCATCGAATAACTACTATAATTATAATACAATCAACAGTATCCTATTAACTTAGAATTAAAATGGGTAGAAATGCATTTCTTGATCACATAGTATAAATCTAGATAACATATAAAACTTCGACATTTTATAACTATTCAAATTCGAAAAATTCACAATGCAAATGGGGATGTAGCTCAGATGGTAAAGCGCTTGCTTAGCATGCGAGAGGTATGGGGATCGATACCCTGCATCTCCACTTTGAAAGCCTTGTAAGTGCAAGCTTAGAACACAACACCCAACCTAATCAAATGTGTAAGCCTTGTAAGTGCAAGCTTAGAACACAACACCCAACCTAATCAAATGTGTAATGAAAACAATCAAGACCACGAACACCAGAAGTTGAAGGCTTTCTTGGGCTAGATATATGACCCTATATATTAAGTTTTTATATGATTTGCATCCTACCACTCAGACTATGAATTTAATGCAAAACTTTAAACACATCAAATAATCACTATAATTATGATACAATCAACAGTATCATATTAACTTAGAATTATTATGGGTAGAAATGCTTTCTTGATCACATAGTATAAATCTAGATAACATATAAAACTTCGACATTTTATAACTAGTCAAATTCTAAAAATTCACAATGAAAATGGGGATGTAGCTCAGATGGTAGAGCGCTCGCTTAGCATGCGAGAGGTACGGGGATCGGTACCCCGCATCTCCACTTTGAAAGCCATGTAAGTGCAAGCTTAGAACACAACACCCAAACTAATCAAATGTGTAATGAAAACAATCAAGACCACGAACACCAGAAGTTGAAGGCTTTCTTGGGCTAGATATATGACCCTATATATTAAGTTTTTATATGATTTGCATCATACCAAGTTTTTATATGATTTGCATCATACCACTCAGACTATGAATTTAAAGCAAAATTTTAAACACATCAAATAACCACTATAATTATAATACAATCAACAGTATCCTATTAACATAGAATTATTATGGGTAGAAATGCATTTCTTGATCACATAGTATAAATCTAGATAACATATAAAAGTTCGACATTTTATAACTAGTCATATTCGAAAAATTCACAATAAAAATGGGGATGTAGCTCAGATGGTAGAGCGCTCGCTTAGCATGCGAGAGGTACGGGGATCGATACCCCGCATCTCCACTTTGAAAGGCTTCTAAGTGCTAGCTTAGAACATAACACCCAACCTAATCAAATGTGTAATGAAAACAATCAAGACCACGAACACCAGAAGTTGAAGGCTTTCTTGGGCTAGATATATGAGCCTATATATTAAGTTTTTATAAGATTTGCATCCTACCACTCAGACTATGAATTTAAAGCAAA
The DNA here is from genome assembly GCF_001879475.1 of Ipomoea nil. NCBI lineage: Eukaryota > Viridiplantae > Streptophyta > Magnoliopsida > Solanales > Convolvulaceae > Ipomoea > Ipomoea nil. The sequence goes on along the minus strand of NW_017619655.1, from coordinate 31,030 downwards.
ATTTTAAACACATCAAATAACCACTATAATTATAATACAATCAACTGTATCCTATTAACTTAGAATTATTATGGGTAGAAATGCTTTCTTGATCACATAGTATAAATCTAGATAACATATAAAACTTCGACATTTTATAACTAGTCAAATTCTAAAAATTCACAATGAAAATGGGGATGTAGCTCAGATGGTAGAGCGCTCGCTTAGCATGCGAGAGGTACGGGGATCGGTACCCCGCATCTCCACTTTGAAAGCCATGTAAGTGCAAGCTTAGAACACAACACCCAAACTAATCAAATGTGTAATGAAAACAATCAAGACCACGAACACCAGAAGTTGAAGGCTTTCTTGGGCTAGATATATGACCCTATATATTAAGTTTTTATATGATTTGCATCATACCAAGTTTTTATATGATTTGCATCATACCACTCAGACTATGAATTTAAAGCAAAATTTTAAACACATCAAATAACCACTATAATTATAATACAATCAACAGTATCCTATTAACATAGAATTATTATGGGTAGAAATGCATTTCTTGATCACATAGTATAAATCTAGATAACATATAAAAGTTCGACATTTTATAACTAGTCATATTCGAAAAATTCACAATAAAAATGGGGATGTAGCTCAGATGGTAGAGCGCTCGCTTAGCATGCGAGAGGTACGGGGATCGATACCCCGCATCTCCACTTTGAAAGGCTTCTAAGTGCTAGCTTAGAACATAACACCCAACCTAATCAAATGTGTAATGAAAACAATCAAGACCACGAACACCAGAAGTTGAAGGCTTTCTTGGGCTAGATATATGAGCCTATATATTAAGTTTTTATAAGATTTGCATCCTACCACTCAGACTATGAATTTAAAGCAAAATTTTAAACACATCAAATAACCACTATAATTATAATACAATCAACTGTATCCTATTAACTTAGAATTATTATGGGTAGAAATGCATTTCTTGATCACATAGTACAAATCTATATGACATATAAAACTTCGACATTTTATAACTAGTCAAATTCGAAAAATTCACAATGAAAATGGGGATGTAGCTCAGATGGTAGAGCGCTCGCTTCGCATGCGAGAGGTACGAGAATCGATACCCCGCATCTCCACTTTGAATAGAACAACTAACGCAATAACAATAAATCATAGGCGCCGATGTACTATAAAAATGTTCAATTAAACGCAATCCCATGAGAAGTGTCAATAGCCATAAATCTTAAAACATTCAACCTCGTTAGCCAACCCAAATAATGGCACCACCCCTATCAGCCCTAATTCTTAAAATCAAGCACTAGAGAAGTTGAAGGTTTTTTTTCTTTTTTATTTTCTTTTTATTCATCCTCCTCATCGTCTTCATGGACTAGATATAGGACCCTTTTATATTTGTTAATAGTATATATATTTAGAGTTTTTATATGATTTGCATCCTACCACTCAGACTATGAATTTAAAGCAAAATTTTAAACTCATCGAATAACTACTATAATTATAATACAATCAACAGTATCCTATTAACTTAGAATTAAAATGGGTAGAAATGCATTTCTTGATCACATAGTATAAATCTAGATAACATTATAAAACTTCGACATTTTATAACTATTCAAATTCGAAAAATTCACAATGCAAATGGGGATGTAGCTCAGATGGTAAAGCGCTCGCTTAGCATGCGAGAGGTATGGGGATCGATACCTTGCATCTCCACTTTGAAAGCCTTGTAAGTGCAAGCTTAGAACACAACACCCAACCTAATCAAATGTGTAATGAAAACAATCAAGACCACGAACACCAGAAGTTGAAGGCTTTCTTGGGCTAGATATATGAGCCTATATATTAAGTTTTTATAAGATTTGCATCCTACCACTCAGACTATGAATTTAAAGCAAAATTTTAAACACATCAAATAACCACTATAATTATAATACCATCAACTGTATCCTATTAACTTAGAATTATTATGGGTAGAAATGCATTTCTTGATCACATAGTATAAATCTAGATAACATATAAAACTTCGACATTTTATAACTAGTCATATTCGAAAAATTCGCAATGAAAATTGGGATGTAGCTCAGATGGTAGAGCGCTCGCTTAGCATGCAAGAGGTACGGGGATCGATACCCCGCATCTCCACTTTGAAAGCCATGTAAGTGCAAGCTTAGAACACAACACCCAAACTAATCAAATGTGTAATGAAAACAATCAAGACCATGAACACCAGAAGTTGAAGGCTTTCTTGGGCTAGATATATGACCCTATATATTTAGTTTTTATATGATTTGCATCCTACCACTCAGACTATGAATTTAATGCAAAACTTTAAACACATCAAATAATCACTATAATTATAATACAATCAACAGTATCCAATTAACATAGAATTATTATGGGTAGAAATGCATTTCTTGATCACATAGTATAAATCTAGATAACATATAAAACTTCGACATTTTATAACTAGTCATATTCGAAAAATTCGCAATGAAAATGGGGATGTAGCTCAGATGGTAGAGCGCTCGCTTAGCATGCAAGAGGTACGGGGATCGATACCCCGCATCTCCACTTTGAAAGACTTGTAAGTGCTAGCTTAGAACATAACACCCAACCTAATCAAATGTGTAATGAAAACAATCAAGACCACGAACACCAGAAGTTGAAGGCTTTCTTGGGCTAGATATATGAGCCTATATATTAAGTTTTTATAAGATTTGCATCCTACCACTCAGACTATGAATTTAAAGCAAAATTTTAAACACATCAAATAACCACTATAATTATAAAACAATCAACTGTATCCTATTAACTTAGAATTATTATGGGTAGAAATGCATTTCTTGATCACATAGTATAAATCTAGATAACATATAAAACTTCGACATTTTATAACTAGTCAAATTCGAAAAATTCACAATGAAAATGGGGATGTAGCTCAGATGGTAGAGCGCTCGCTTAGCATGCGAGAGGTACGGGGATCGATACCCCGCATCTCCACTGTGAAAGCCATGTAAGTGCAAGCTTAGAACACAACACCCAAACTAATCAAATGTGTAATGAAAACAATCAAGACCATGAACAACAGAAGTTGAAGGCTTTCTTGGGCTAGATATATGACCCTATATATTTAGTTTTTATATGATTTGCATCCTACCACTCAGACTATGAATTTAATGCAAAACTTTAAACACATCAAATAATCAATATAATTATAATACAATCAACAATATCATATTAACTTAGAATAATTATGGGTAGAAATGCATTTCTTGATCACATAGTATAAATCTAGATAACATATAAAACTTCGACATTTTATAACTAGTCAAATTCGAAAAATTCATAATGAAAATGGGGATGTAGCTCAGATGGTAGAGCGCTCGCTTAGCATGCGAGAGGTACGAGGATCGATACCCCGCATCTCCACTTTGAAGGCCATGTAAGTGCAAGCTTAGAACACAACACCCAAATTAATCAAATGTGTAATGAAAACAATCAAGACCACGAACACCAGAAGTTGAAGGCTTTCTTGGTCTAGATATATGACTCTATATATTAAGTTTTTATATGATTTGCATCATACCAAGTTTTTATATGATTTGCATCATACCACTCAGACTATGAATTTAAAGCAAAATTTTAAACACATCAAATAACCACTATAATTATAATACAATCAACAGTATCCTATTAACATAGAATTATTATGGGTAGAAATGCATTTCTTGATCACATAGTATAAATCTAGATAACATATAAAACTTCGACATTTTATAACTAGTCATATTCGAAAAATTCACAATGAAAATGGGGATGTAGCTCAGATGGTAGAGCGCTCGCTTAGCATGCGAGAGGTACGGGGATCGATACCCTGCATCTCTCCACTTTGAAAGGCTTGTAAGTGCTAGCTTAGAACATAACACCCAACCTAATCAAATGTGTAATGAAAACAATCAAGACCACGAACACCAGAAGTTGAAGGCTTTCTTGGGCTAGATATATGAGCCTATATATTAAGTTTTTATAAGATTTGCATCCTACCACTCAGACTATGAATTTAAAGCAAAATTTTAAACACATCAAATAACCACTATAATTATAATACAATCAACTGTATCCTATTAACTTAGAATTATTATGGGTAGAAATGCATTTCTTGATCACATAGTACAAATCTATATAACATATAATACTTCGACATTTTATAACTAGTCAAATTCGAAAAATTCACAATGAAAATGGGGATGTAGCTCAGATGGTAGAGCGCTCGCTTCGCATGCGAGAGGTACGAGAATCGATACCCCGCATCTCCACTTTGAATAGAACAACTAACGCAATAACAATAAATCATAGGCGCCGATGTACTATAAAAATGTTCAATTAAACGCAATCCCATGAGAAGTGTCAATAGCCATAAATCTTAAAACATTCAACCTCGTTAGCCAACCCAAATAATGGCACCACCCCTATCAGCCCTAATTCTTAAAATCAAGCACTAGAGAAGTTGAAGGTTTTTTTTCTTTTTTATTTTCTTTTTATTCATCCTCCTCATCGTCTTCATGGACTAGATATAGGACCCTTTTATATTTGTTAATAGTATATATATTTAGAGTTTTTATATGATTTGCATCCTACCACTCAGACTATGAATTTAATGCAAAATTTTAAACTCATCGAATAACTACTATAATTATAATACAATCAACAGTATCCTATTAACTTAGAATTAAAATGGGTAGAAATGCATTTCTTGATCACATAGTATAAATCTAGATAACATTATAAAACTTCGACATTTTATAACTATTCAAATTCGAAAAATTCACAATGCAAATGGGGATGTAGCTCAGATGGTAAAGCGCTCGCTTAGCATGCGAGAGGTATGGGGATCGATACCTTGCATCTCCACTTTGAAAGCCTTGTAAGTGCAAGCTTAGAACACAACACCCAACCTAATCAAATGTGTAATGAAAACAATCAAGACCACGAACACCAGAAGTTGAAGGCTTTCTTGGGCTAGATATATGAGCCTATATATTAAGTTTTTATAAGATTTGCATCCTACCACTCAGACTATGAATTTAAAGCAAAATTTTAAACACATCAAATAACCACTATAATTATAATACCATCAACTGTATCCTATTAACTTAGAATTATTATGGGTAGAAATGCATTTCTTTGTCACATTGTTTAAATCTAGATAACATATAAAACTTCGACATTTTATAACTAGTCAAATTCGAAAAATTCACAATGAAAATGGGGATGTAGCTCAGATGGTAGAGCGCTCGCTTCGCATGCGAGAGGTACGGGAATCGATACCCCGCATCTCCACTTTGAATAGAACAACTAACGCCATAACAATAAATCATAGGCGCCGATGTACTATAAACGCAATCCCATGAGAAGTGTCAATAGACATAAATCATAAAACATTCAACCTCGTTAGCCAACCCAAATAATGGCACCACCCCTATCAGCCCTAATTCTTAAAATCAAGCACTAGAGAAGTTAAAGGTTTTTTTTCTTTTTCTTTTTTTCTTTTTATTCATCCTCCTCATCGTTTTCATGGACTAGATATATGACCCTTTTATATATGATAATAGTATATATATATTTAGAGTTTTTATATGATTTGCATCCTACCACTCAGACTACGAATTTAAAGCAAAATTTTAAACTCATCGAATAACTACTATAATTATAATACAATCAACAGTATCCTATTAACTTAGAATTAATATGGGTAGAAATGCATTTCTTGATCACATAGTATAAATCTAGATAACATATAAAACCTTCGTCATTTTACAACCAGTCTAATTTGAAAAATTCACAATTAAAATGGGGATGTAGCTCAGATGGTAGAGCGCTCGCTTAGCATGCGAGAGGTACGGGGATCGATACCCCGCATCTCCCCTTTGAAAGCCTTGTAAGTGGTAGCTTGGAACATAACACCCAACCTAATCAAATGTGTAATGAAAACAATCAAGACCACGAACACCAGAAGTCGAAGGCTTTCTTGGGCTAGATATATGAGCCTATATATTAAGTTTATATAAGATTTGCATCCTACCACTCAGACTATGAATTTAAAGCAAAATTTTAAACACATCAAATAACCACTATAATTATAATACAATCAACTGTATCCTATTAACTTAGAATTATTATGGGTAGAAATGCATTTCTTTGTCACATAGTTTAAATCTAGATAACATATAAAACTTCGACATTTTATTACTAGTCAAATTCGAAAAATTCACAATGAAAATGGGGATGTAGCTCAGATGGTAGAGCGCTCGCTTCGCATGCGAGAGGTACGGGAATCGATACCCCGCATCTCCACTTTGAATAGAACAACTAACGCCATAACAATAAATCATAGGTGCCGATGTACTATAAACGCAATCCCATGAGAAGTGTCAATAGACATAAATCATAAAACATTCAACCTCGTTAGCCAACCCAAATAATGGCACCACCCCTATCAGCCCTAATTCTTAAAATCAAGCACTAGAGAAGTTCAAGGTTTTTTTTCTTTTTCTTTTTTTCTTTTTATTCATCCTCCTCATCGTTTTCATGGACTAGATATATGACCCTTTTATATATGATAATAGTATATATATATTTAGAGTTTTTATATGATTTGCATCCTACCACTCAGACTACGAATTTAAAGCAAAATTTTAAACTCATCGAATAACTACTATAATTATAATACAATCAACAGTATCCTATTAACTTAGAATTAATATGGGTAGAAATGCATTTCTTGATCACATAGTATAAATCTAGATAACATATAAAACCTTCGTCATTTTACAACCAGTCTAATTCGAAAAATTCACAATTAAAATGGGGATGTAGCTTAGATGGTAGAGCGCTCACTTAGCATGCGAGAGGTACGGGGATCGATACCCCGCATCTCTACTTTGAAATCCTTGTAAGTGGTAGCTTAGAACATAACACCCAACCTAATCAAATGTGTAATGAAAACAATCAAGACCACGAACACCAGAAGTTGAAGGCTTTCTTGGGCTAGATATATGAGCCTATATATTAAGTTTTTATAAGATTTGCATCCTACCACTCAGACTATGAATTTAAAGCAAAATTTTAAACACATCAAATAACCACTATAATTATAATACAATCAACTGTATCCTATTAACTTAGAATTATTATGGGTAGAAATGCATTTCTTGATCACATAGTATAAATCTAGATAACATATAAAACTTCGACATTTTATAACTAGTCAAATTCGCAAAATTCACAATGAAAATGGGGATGTAGCTCAGATGGTAGAGCGCTCGCTTCGCATGCGAGAGGTACGGGAATCGATACCCCGCATCTCCACTTTGAATAGAACAACTAACGCCATAACAATAAATCATAGGCGCCGATGTACTATAAACGCAATCCCATGAGAAGTGTCAATAGACATAAATCATAAAACATTCAACCTCGTTAGCCAACCCAAATAATGGCACCACCCCTATCAGCCCTAATTCTTAAAATCAAGCACTAGAGAAGTTCAAGGTTTTTTTTCTTTTTCTTTTTTTCTTTTTATTCATCCTCCTCATCGTTTTCATGGACTAGATATATGACCCTTTTATATATGATAATAGTATATATATATTTAGAGTTTTTATATGATTTGCATCCTACCACTCAGACTACGAATTTAAAGCAAAATTTTAAACTCATCGAATAACTACTATAATTATAATACAATCAACAGTATCCTATTAACTTAGAATTAATATGGGTAGAAATGCATTTCTTGATCACATATTATAAATCTAGATAACATATAAAACCTTCGTCATTTTACAACCAGTCTAATTCGAAAAATTCACAATTAAAATGGGGATGTAGCTTAGATGGTAGAGCGCTCGCTTAGCATGCGAGAGTTACGGGGATCGATACCTCGCATCTCCATTTTGAAAGCCTTGTAAATGCAAGCTTAGAACACAACACCCAACCTAATCAAATGTGTAATGAAAACAATCAAGACCACGAACACCAGAAGTTGAAGGCTTTCTTGGGCTAGATACATGACCCTATATATTAAGTTTTTATATGATTTGCATCCTACTACTCAGACTATGAATTTAAAGCAAAATTTTAAACTCATCGAATAACTACTATAATTATAATACAATTAACAGTATCCTATTAACTTAGAATTAATATGGGTAGAAATGCATTTCTTGATCACATAGTATAAATCTAGATAACATATAAAACTTCGAAATTTTATAACTAGTCAAATTCGAAAAATTCACAATGAAAATGGGGATGCAGCTCAGATGGTAGAGCGTTCGCTTAGCATGCGAGAGGTACGGGGATCGATACCTCGCATCTCCACTTTGAATAGAACAACTAACGCAATAACAATAAATCATAGGCGTCGATGAACTTTAAAAATGTGCAATTAAACGCAATCCCATTCTTAAAATCAAGCACTAGAAGTTGAAGGTTTTTTTTCTTTTTATTCATCCTCCTCATCGTCTTCATGGACTAGATATATGACCCTTTTATATATGTTAATAGTATATATATTTAGAGTTTTTATATGATTTGCATCCTACCACTCAGACTATGAATTTAAAGCAAAATTTTAAACTCATCGAATAACTACTATAATTATAATACAATCAACAGTATCCTATTAACTTAGAATTAATATGGGTAGAAATGCATTTCTTGATCACATAGTATAAATATAGATAACATATAAAACCTTCGTCATTTTACAACCAGTCTAATTCAAAAAATTAACAAATGAAAATGGGGATGTAGCTCAGATGGTAGAGCGCTCGCTTAGCATGCGAGAGGTACGGGGATCGATACCCCGCATCTCCACTTTGAAAGCCTTGAAAGTGCAAGCTTAAAACACAACACCCAACCTAATCAATTGTGTAATGAAAACAATCAAGACCACGAACACCAGAAGTTGAAGGCTTTCTTGGGCTAGATACATGACCCTATATATTAAGTTTTTATATGATTTGCATCCTACTACTCAGACTATGAATTTAAAGCAAAATTTTAAACTCATCGAATAACTACTATAATTATAATACAATTAACAGTATCCTATTAACTTAGAATTAATATGGGTAGAAATGCATTTCTTGATCACATAGTATAAATCTAGATAACATATAAAACCTTCGTCATTTTACAACCAGTCTAATTCGAAAAATTCACAATTAAAATGGGGATGTAGCTCAGATGGTAGAGCGCTCGCTTAGCATGCGAGAGTTACGGGGATCGATACCTCGCATCTCCATTTTGAAAGCCTTGTAAATGCAAGCTTAGAACACAACACCCAACCTAATCAAATGTGTAATGAAAACAATCAAGACCACGAACACCAGAAGTTGAAGGCTTTCTTGGGCTAGATATATGACCCTATATATTAAGTTTTTATATGATTTGCATCCTACCACTCAGACTATGAATTTAATGCAAAACTTTAAACACATCAAATAACCACTATAATTATAATACAATCAACAGTATCCTATTAACTTAGAATTATTATGGGTAGAAATGCATTTCTTGATCACATAGTATAAATCTAGATAACATATAAAACTTCGAAATTTTATAACTAGTCAAATTCGAAAAATTCACAATGAAAATGGGGATGTAGCTCAGATGGTAGAGCGTTCGCTTAGCATGCGAGAGGTAAGTGGATCGATACCCTGCATCTCCACTTTGAATAGAACAACTAACGCAATAACAATAAATCATAGGCGCCGATGAACTTTAAAAATGTGCAATTAAACGCAATCCCATTCTTAAAATCAAGCACTAGAAGTTGAAGGTTTTTTTTCTTTTTATTCATCCTCCTCATCGTCTTCATGGACTAGATATATGACCCTTTTATATATGTTAATAGTATATATATTTAGAGTTTTTATATGATTTGCATCCTACCACTCAGACTATGAATTTAAAGCAAAATTTTAAACTCATCGAATAACTACTATAATTATAATACAATCAACAGTATCCTATTAACTTAGAATTAATATGGGTAGAAATGCATTTCTTGATCACATAGTATAAATATAGATAACATATAAAACCTTCGTCATTTTACAACCAGTCTAATTCAAAAAATTAACAATGAAAATGGGGATGTAGCTCAGATGGTAGAGCGCTCGCTTAGCATGCGAGAGGTACGGGGATCGATACCCCGCATCTCCACTTTGAAAGCCTTGAAAGTGCAAGCTTAAAACACAACACCCAACCTAATCAATTGTGTAATGAAAACAATCAAGACCACGAACACCAGAAGTTGAAGGCTTTCTTGGGCTAGATACATGACCCTATATATTAAGTTTTTATATGATTTGCATCCTACTACTCAGACTATGAATTTAAAGCAAAATTTTAAACACATCAAATAACCACTATAATTATAATACAATCAACAGTATCCTGTTAACATAGAATTATCATGGGTAGAAATGCATTTCTTGATCACATAGTATAAATCTTGATAACATATAAAACCTTCGTCATTTTACAACCAGTCTAATTCGAAAAATTCACAATGAAAATGGGGATGTAGCTCAGATGGTAGAGCGCTCGCTTAGCATGCGAGAGGTACGGGGATCGATACCCCGCATCTCCACTTTGAAAGCCTTGTAAGTGCAAGCTTAGAACACCACACCCAACCTAATCAAATGTGTAATGAAAACAATCAAGACCACGAACACCAGAAGTTGAAGGCTTTCTTGGGCAAGATATATGACCCTATATAATAAGTTTTTATACGATTTGCATCCTACCACTCAGACTATGAATTTAAAGCAAAATTTTAAACACATCAAATAACCACTATAATTATAATACAATCAACAGTATCCTATTAACTTAGAATTATTATGGGTAGAAATGCATTTCTTGATCACATAGTATAAATCTAGATAACATATAAAACTTCGACATTTTATAACTAGTCAAATTCGAAAAATTCACAATGAAAATGGGGATGTAGCTCAGATGGTAGAGCGCTCGCTTCGCATGCGAGAGGTACGGGAATCGATACCCCGCATCTCCACTTTGAATAGAACAACTAACGCCATAACAATAAATCATAGGCGCCGATGTACTATAAACGCAATCCCATGAGAAGTGTCAATAGACATAAATCATAAAACATTCAACCTCGTTAGCCAACCCAAATAATGGCACCACCCCTATCAGCCCTAATTCTTAAAATCAAGCACTAGAGAAGTTCAAGGTTTTTTTTCTTTTTCTTTTTTTCTTTTTATTCATCCTCCTCATCGTTTTCATGGACTAGATATATGACCCTTTTATATATGATAATAGTATATATATATTTAGAGTTTTTATATGATTTGCATCCTACCACTCAGACTACGAATTTAAAGCAAAATTTTAAACTCATCGAATAACTACTATAATTATAATACAATCAACAGTATCCTATTAACTTAGAATTAATATGGGTAGAAATGCATTTCTTGATCACATATTATAAATCTAGATAACATATAAAACCTTCGTCATTTTACAACCAGTCTAATTCGAAAAATTCACAATTAAAATGGGGATGTAGCTTAGATGGTAGAGCGCTCGCTTAGCATGCGAGAGTTACGGGGATCGATACCTCGCATCTCCATTTTGAAAGCCTTGTAAATGCAAGCTTAGAACACAACACCCAACCTAATCAAATGTGTAATGAAAACAATCAAGACCACGAACACCAGAAGTTGAAGGCTTTCTTGGGCTAGATACATGACCCTATATATTAAGTTTTTATATGATTTGCATCCTACTACTCAGACTATGAATTTAAAGCAAAATTTTAAACTCATCGAATAACTACTATAATTATAATACAATTAACAGTATCCTATTAACTTAGAATTAATATGGGTAGAAATGCATTTCTTGATCACATAGTATAAATCTAGATAACATATAAAACTTCGAAATTTTATAACTAGTCAAATTCGAAAAATTCACAATGAAAATGGGGATGCAGCTCAGATGGTAGAGCGTTCGCTTAGCATGCGAGAGGTACGGGGATCGATACCTCGCATCTCCACTTTGAATAGAACAACTAACGCAATAACAATAAATCATAGGCGTCGATGAACTTTAAAAATGTGCAATTAAACGCAATCCCATTCTTAAAATCAAGCACTAGAAGTTGAAGGTTTTTTTTCTTTTTATTCATCCTCCTCATCGTCTTCATGGACTAGATATATGACCCTTTTATATATGTTAATAGTATATATATTTAGAGTTTTTATATGATTTGCATCCTACCACTCAGACTATGAATTTAAAGCAAAATTTTAAACTCATCGAATAACTACTATAATTATAATACAATCAACAGTATCCTATTAACTTAGAATTAATATGGGTAGAAATGCATTTCTTGATCACATAGTATAAATATAGATAACATATAAAACCTTCGTCATTTTACAACCAGTCTAATTCAAAAAATTAACAATGAAAATGGGGATGTAGCTCAGATGGTAGAGCGCTCGCTTAGCATGCGAGAGGTACGGGGATCGATACCCCGCATCTCCACTTTGAAAGCCTTGAAAGTGCAAGCTTAAAACACAACACCCAACCTAATCAATTGTGTAATGAAAACAATCAAGACCACGAACACCAGAAGTTGAAGGCTTTCTTGGGCTAGATACATGACCCTATATATTAAGTTTTTATATGATTTGCATCCTACTACTCAGACTATGAATTTAAAGCAAAATTTTAAACTCATCGAATAACTACTATAATTATAATACAATTAACAGTATCCTATTAACTTAGAATTAATATGGGTAGAAATGCATTTCTTGATCACATAGTATAAATCTAGATAACATATAAAACCTTCGTCATTTTACAACCAGTCTAATTCGAAAAATTCACAATTAAAATGGGGATGTAGCTCAGATGGTAGAGCGCTCGCTTAGCATGCGAGAGTTACGGGGATCGATACCTCGCATCTCCATTTTGAAAGCCTTGTAAATGCAAGCTTAGAACACAACACCCAACCTAATCAAATGTGTAATGAAAACAATCAAGACCACGAACACCAGAAGTTGAAGGCTTTCTTGGGCTAGATATATGACCCTATATATTAAGTTTTTATATGATTTGCATCCTACCACTCAGACTATGAATTTAATGCAAAACTTTAAACACATCAAATAACCACTATAATTATAATACAATCAACAGTATCCTATTAACTTAGAATTATTATGGGTAGAAATGCATTTCTTGATCACATAGTATAAATCTAGATAACATATAAAACTTCGAAATTTTATAACTAGTCAAATTCGAAAAATTCACAATGAAAATGGGGATGTAGCTCAGATGGTAGAGCGTTCGCTTAGCATGCGAGAGGTAAGTGGATCGATACCCTGCATCTCCACTTTGAATAGAACAACTAACGCAATAACAATAAATCATAGGCGCCGATGAACTTTAAAAATGTGCAATTAAACGCAATCCCATTCTTAAAATCAAGCACTAGAAGTTGAAGGTTTTTTTTCTTTTTATTCATCCTCCTCATCGTCTTCATGGACTAGATATATGACCCTTTTATATATGTTAATAGTATATATATTTAGAGTTTTTATATGATTTGCATCCTACCACTCAGACTATGAATTTAAAGCAAAATTTTAAACTCATCGAATAACTACTATAATTATAATACAATCAACAGTATCCTATTAACTTAGAATTAATATGGGTAGAAATGCATTTCTTGATCACATAGTATAAATATAGATAACATATAAAACCTTCGTCATTTTACAACCAGTCTAATTCAAAAAATTAACAATGAAAATGGGGATGTAGCTCAGATGGTAGAGCGCTCGCTTAGCATGCGAGAGGTACGGGGATCGATACCCCGCATCTCCACTTTGAAAGCCTTGAAAGTGCAAGCTTAAAACACAACACCCAACCTAATCAATTGTGTAATGAAAACAATCAAGACCACGAACACCAGAAGTTGAAGGCTTTCTTGGGCTAGATACATGACCCTATATATTAAGTTTTTATATGATTTGCATCCTACTACTCAGACTATGAATTTAAAGCAAAATTTTAAACACATCAAATAACCACTATAATTATAATACAATCAACAGTATCCTGTTAACATAGAATTATCATGGGTAGAAATGCATTTCTTGATCACATAGTATAAATCTTGATAACATATAAAACCTTCGTCATTTTACAACCAGTCTAATTCGAAAAATTCACAATGAAAATGGGGATGTAGCTCAGATGGTAGAGCGCTCGCTTAGCATGCGAGAGGTACGGGGATCGATACCCCGCATCTCCACTTTGAAAGCCTTGTAAGTGCAAGCTTAGAACACCACACCCAACCTAATCAAATGTGTAATGAAAACAATCAAGACCACGAACACCAGAAGTTGAAGGCTTTCTTGGGCAAGATATATGACCCTATATAATAAGTTTTTATACGATTTGCATCCTACCACTCAGACTATGAATTTAAAGCAAAATTTTAAACACATCAAATAACCACTATAATTATAATACAATCAACAGTATCCTATTAACTTAGAATTATTATGGGTAGAAATGCATTTCTTGATCACATAGTATAAATCTAGATAACATATAAAACTTCGACATTTTATAACTAGTCAAATTCGAAAAATTCACAATGAAAATGGGGATGTAGCTCAGATGGTAGAGCGCTCGCTTCGCATGCGAGAGGTACGGGAATCGATACCCCGCATCTCCACTTTGAATAGAACAACTAACGCAATAACAATAAATCATAGGCGCCGATGTACAATAAAAATGTTCAATTAAACGCAATCCCATGAGAAGTGTCAATAGCCATAAATCTTAAAACATTCAACCTCGTTAGCCAACCCAAATAATGGCACCACCCTATCAGCCCTAATTCTTAAAATCAAGCACTAGAGAAGTTGAAGGTTTTTTTTCTTTTTTTTTCTTTTTATTCATCCTCCTCATCGTTTTCATGGACTAGATATATGACCCTTTTATATATGATAATAGTATATATATATTTAGAGTTTTTATATGATTTGCATCCTACCACTCAAACTACGAATTTAAAGCAAAATTTTAATCTCATCGAATAACTACTATAATTATAATACAATCAACAGTATCCTATTAACTTAGAATTAATATGGATAGAAATGCATTTCTTGATCACATAGTATAAATCTAGATAACATATAAAACCTTCGTCATTTTACAACCAGTCTAATTCGAAAAATTCACAATTAAAATGGGGATGTAGCTCAGATGGTAGAGCGCTCGCTTAGCATGTGAGAGGTACGGGGATCGATTCCCCGCATCTCCACTTTGAAAGCCTTGTAAGTGCTAGCTTAGAACATAACACCTAACCTAATCAAATGTGTAATGAAAACAATCAAGACCACGAACACCAGAAGTTGAAGGCTTTCTTGGGCTAGATATATTAGCCTATATATTAAGTTTTTATAAGATTTGCATCCTACCACTCAGACTATGAATTTAAAGCAAAATTTTAAACACATCAAATAACCACTATAATTATAATACAATCAACTGTATCCTATTAACTTAGAATTATTATAGGTCGAAATGCATTTCTTGATCACATAGTATAAATCTAGATAACATATAAAACTTCGACATTTTATAACCAGTCAAATTCGAAAAATTCACAATGAAAATGGGGATGTAGATCAGATGGTAGAGCGCTCGCTTCGCATGCGAGAGGTACGGGAATCGATACCCCGCATCTCCACTTTGAATAGAACAACTAACGCAATAACAATAAATCATAGGCGCCGATGTACTATAAAAATGTTCAATTAAACGCAATCCCATGAGAAGTGTCAATAGCCATAAATCTTAAAACATTCAACCTCGTTAGCCAACCCAAATAATGGCACCACCCCTATCAGCGCTAATTCTTAAAATCAAGCACTAGAGAAGTTGAAGGTTTTTTTTTCTTTTTTTTTTTTTCTTTTTATTCATCCTCCTCATCGTCTTCATGGACTAGATATATGACCCTTTTATATATGATAATAGTATATATATATAGAGTTTTTATATGATTTGCATCCTACGATTCAGACTATGAATTTAAAGCAAAATTTTAAACTCATCGAATAACTACTATAATTATAATACAATCAACAGTATCCTATTAACTTAGAATTAATATGGGTAGAAATGCATTTCTTGATCACATAATATAAATCTAGATAACATATAAAACCTTCGTCATTTTACAACCAGTCTAATTCGAAAAATTCACAATTAAAATGGGGATGTAGTTCAGATGGTAGAGCGCTCGCTTAGCATGCGAGAGTTACGGGGATCGATACCCTGCATCTCCACTTTGAAAGCCTTGTAAGTGCAAGCTTAGACGACAACACCCAACCTAATCAAATGTGTAATGAAAACAATCAAGACCACGAACACCAGAAGTTGAAGCTTAGATGACAACACCCAACCTAATCAAATGTGTAATGAAAACAATCAAGACCACGAACACCAGAAGTTGAAGGCTTTCTTGGGCTAGATATATGACCCTATATATTAAGTTTTTATATGATTTGCATCCTACCACTCAGACTATGAATTTAAAGCAAAATTTTACACACATCAAACAACCACTATAATTTTAATACAATCAACAGTATACTATTAACATAGAATTATTATGGGTAGAAATGCATTTCTTGATCACATAGTATAAATCTAGATAACATATAAAACTTCGACATTTTATAACTAGTCAAATTCGAAAAATTCACAATGAAAATGGGGATGTAGCTCAGATGGTAGAGCGCTCGCTTAGCATGCGAGAGGTACGGGGATCGATACCCCGCATCTCCATTTTGAAAGCCTTGTAAGTGCTAGCTTAGAACATAACACCCAACCTAATCAAATGTGTAATGAAAACAATCAAGACCACGAACACCAGAAGTTGAAGGCTTTCTTGGGCTAGATATATGAGCCTATATATTAAGTTTTTATAAGATTTGCATCCTACCACTCAGACTATGAATTTAAAGCAAAATTTTAAACACATCAAATAACCACTATAATTATAATACAATCAACTGTATCCTATTAACTTAGAATTATTATGGGTAGAAATGCATTTCTTTGTCACATAGTTTAAATCTAGATAACATATAAAACTTCGACATTTTATAACTAGTCAAATTCGAAAAATTCACAATGAAAATGGGGATGTAGCTCAGATGGTAGAGCGCTCGCTTCGCATGCGAGAGGTACGGGAATCGATACCCCGCATCTCCACTTTGAATAGAACAACTAACGCCATAACAATAAATCATAGGCGCCGATGTACTATAAACGCAATCCCATGAGAAGTGTCAATAGACATAAATCATAAAACATTCAACCTCGTTAGCCAACCCAAATAATGGCACCACCCCTATCAGCCCTAATTCTTAAAATCAAGCACTAGAGAAGTTCAAGGTTTTTTTTCTTTTTCTTTTTTTCTTTTTATTCATCCTCCTCATCGTTTTCATGGACTAGATATATGACCCTTTTATATATGATAATAGTATATATATATTTAGAGTTTTTATATGATTTGCATCCTACCACTCAGACTACGAATTTAAAGCAAAATTTTAAACTCATCGAATAACTACTATAATTATAATACAATCAACAGTATCCTATTAACTTAGAATTAATATGGGTAGAAATGCATTTCTTGATCACATAGTATAAATCTAGATAACATATAAAACCTTCGTCATTTTACAACCAGTCTAATTCGAAAAATTCACAATTAAAATGGGGATGTAGCTCAGATGGTAGAGCGCTCGCTTAGCATGCGAGAGGTACGGGGATCGATACCCCGCGTCTCCACTTTGAAAGCCTTCTAAGTGGTAGCTTAGAACATAACACCCAACCTAATCAAATGTGTAATGAAAACAATCAAGACCACGAACACCAGAAGTTGAAGGCTTTCTTGGGCTAGATATATGAGCCTATATATTAAGTTTTTATAAGATTTGCATCCTACCACTCAGAATATGAATTTAAAGCAAAATTTTAAACACATCAAATAACCACTATAATTATAATACAATCAACTGTATCCTATTAACTTAGAATTATTATGGGTAGAAATGCATTTCTTTGTCACATAGTTTAAATCTAGATAACATATAAAACTTCGACATTTTATAACTAGTCAAATTCGAAAAATTCACAATGAAAATGGGGATGTAGCTCAGATGGTAGAGCGCTCGCTTCGCATGCGAGAGGTACGGGAATCGATACCCCGCATCTCCACTTTGAATAGAACAACTAACGCCATAACAATAAATCATAGGCGCCGATGTACTATAAACGCAATCCCATGAGAAGTGTCAATAGACATAAATCATAAAACATTCAACCTCGTTAGCCAACCCAAATAATGGCACCACCCCTATCAGCCCTAATTCTTAAAATCAAGCACTAGAGAAGTTCAAGGTTTTTTTTCTTTTTCTTTTTTTCTTTTTATTCATCCTCCTCATCGTTTTCATGGACTAGATATATGACCCTTTTATATATGATAATAGTATATATATATTTAGAGTTTTTATATGATTTGCATCCTACCACTCAGACTACGAATTTAAAGCAAAATTTTAAACTCATCGAATAACTACTATAATTATAATACAATCAACAGTATCCTATTAACTTAGAATTAATATGGGTAGAAATGCATTTCTTGATCACATAGTATAAATCTAGATAACATATAAAACCTTCGTCATTTTACAACCAGTCTAATTCGAAAAATTCACAATTAAAATGGGGATGTAGCTCAGATGGTAGAGCACTCGCTTAGCATGCGAGAGGTATGGGGATCGATACCCCGCGTCTCCACTTTGAAAGCCTTCTAAGTGGTAGCTTAGAACATAACACCCAACCTAATCAAATGTGTAATGAAAACAATCAAGACCACGAACACCAGAAGTTGAAGGCTTTCTTGGGCTAGATATATGAGCCTATATATTAAGTTTTTATAAGATTTGCATCCTACCACTCAGACTATGAATTTAAAGCAAAATTTTAAACACATCAAATAACCACTATAATTATAATACAATCAACTGTATCCTATTAACTTAGAATTATTATGGGTAGAAATGCATTTCTTTGTCACATAGTTTAAATCTAGATAACATATAAAACTTCGACATTTTATAACTAGTCAAATTCGAAAAATTCACAATGAAAATGGGGATGTAGCTCAGATGGTAGAGCGCTCGCTTCGCATGCGAGAGGTACGGGAATCGATACCCCGCATCTCCACTTTGAATAGAACAACTAACGCCATAACAATAAATCATAGGCGCCGATGTACTATAAACGCAATCCCATGAGAAGTGTCAATAGCCATAAATCATAAAACATTCAACCTCGTTAGCCAACCCAAATAATGGCACCACCCCTATCAGCCCTAATTCTTAAAATCAAGCACTAGAGAAGTTCAAGGTTTTTTTTCTTTTTCTTTTTTTCTTTTTATTCATCCTCCTCATCGTTTTCATGGACTAGATATATGACCCTTTTATATATGATAATAGTATATATATATATTTAGAGTTTTTATATGATTTGCATCCTACCACTCAGACTATGAATTTAAAGCAAAATTTTAAACTCATCGAATAACTACTATAATTATAATACAATCAACAGTATCCTATTAACTTAGAATTAATATGGGTAGAAATGCATTTCTTGATCACATAGTATAAATCTAGATAACATATAAAACCTTCGTCATTTTACAACCAGTCTAATTCGAAAAATTCACAATTAAAATGGGGATGTAGCTCAGATGGTAGAGCGCTCGCTTAGCATGCGAGAGGTACTGGGATGGATACCCCGCATCTCCACTTTGAAAGCCTTGTAAGTGCAAGCTTAAAACACAACACCCAACCTAATCAAATGTGTAATGAAAAGAATCAAGACCACGAACACCAGAAGTTGAAGGCTTTCTTGGGTAAGATATATGACCCTATATATTAAGTTTTTATATGATTTGCATCCTACCACTCAAACTATGAATTTAAAGCAAAACTTTAAACACATCAAATAACCACTATAATTATAATACAATCAACTGTATCCTATTAACTTAGAATTATTATGGGTAGAAATGCATTTCTTGATCACATAGTATAAATCTAGATAACATATAAAACTTCGACATTTTATAACTAGTCAAATTCGAAAAATTCACAATGAAAATGGGGATGTAGCTCAGATGGTAGAGCGTTCGCTTAGCATGCGAGAGGTACGGGGATCGATACCCCGCACCTCCACTTTGAATAGAACAACTAACGCAATAACAATAAATCATAGGCGCCGATGAACTTTAAAAATGTGCAATTAAACGCAATCCCATTCTTAAAATCAAGCACTAGAAGTTGAAGGTTTTTTTTCTTTTTATTCATCCTCCTCATCATCTTCAGGGACTAGATATATGACCCTTTTATATATGTTAATAGTATATATATTTAGAGTTTTTATATGATTTGCATCCTACCAATCAGACTATGAATTTAAAGAAAAATTTTAAACTCATCGAATAACTACTATAATTATAATACAATCAACAGTATCCTATTAACTTAGAAATAATATGGGTAGAAATGCATTTCTTGATCACATAGTATAAATCTAGATAACATATAAAACCTTCGTCATTTTACAACCAGTCTAATTCGAAAAATTCACAATGAAAATGGGGATGTAGCTCAGATGGTAGAGCGCTCGCTTAGCATGCGAGAGGTACTGGGATGGATACCCCGCATCTCCACTTTGAAAGCCTTGTAAGTGCAAGCTTAAAACACAACACCCAACCTAATCAAATGTGTAATGAAAACAATCATGACCACGAACACCAGAAGTTGAAGGCTTTCTTGGGTAAGATATATGACCCTATATATTAAGTTTTTATATGATTTGCATCCTACCACTCAAACTATGAATTTAAAGCAAAACTTTAAACACATCAAATAACCACTATAATTATAATACAATCAACTATATCCTATTAACTTAGAATTATTATGGGTAGAAATGCATTTCTTGATCACATAGTATAAATCTAGATAACATATAAAACTTCGACATTTTATAACTAGTCAAATTCGAAAAATTCACAATGAAAATGGGGATGTAGCTCAGATGGTAGAGCGCTCGCTTAGCATGCAAGAGGTTCGGGGATCGATACCCCGCATCTCCACTTTGAAAGCCTTGTAAGTGCAAGCTTAGAACACAACAACCAACCTGATCAAATGTGTAATGAAAACAATCAAGACCACGAACACTTGAAGTTGAAGGCTTTCTTGGGCTAGATATATGACCCTATATGTTAAGTTTTTATACGATTTGCATCCTACCACTCAGACTATGAATTTAAAGCAAAATTTTAAACACATCAAATAACCACTATAATTATAATACAATCAACAGTATCCTATTAACTTAGAATTATTATGGGTAGAAATGCATTTCTTGATCACATAGTATAAATCTAGATAACATATAAAACTTCGACATTTTATAACTAGTCAAATTCGAAAAATTCACAATGAAAATGGGGATGTAGCTCAGATGGTAGAGCGCTCGCTTCGCATGCGAGAGGTACGGGAATCGATACCCCGCATCTCCACTTTGAATAGAACAACTAACGCAATAACAATAAATCATAGGCGCCGATGTACAATAAAAATGTTCAATTAAACGCAATCCCATGAGAAGTGTCAATAGCCATAAATCTTAAAACATTCAACCTCGTTAGCCAACCCAAATAATGGCACCACCCTATCATCCCTAATTCTTAAAATCAAGCACTAGAGAAGTTGAAGGTTTTTTTTCTTTTTTTTTCTTTTTATTCATCCTCCTCATCGTCTTCATGGACTAGATATATGACCCTTTTATATATGATAATAGTATATATATTTAGAGTTTTTATATGATTTGCATCCTACGACTCAGACTATGAATTTAAAGCAAAATTTTAAACTCATCGAATAACTACTATAATTATAATACAATCAACAGTATCCTATTAACTTAGAATTAATATGGGTAGAAATGCATTTCTTAATCACATAGTATAAATCTAGATAACATATAAAACCTTCGTCATTTTACAACCAGTCTAATTCGAAAAATTCACAATTAAAATGGGGATGTAGTTCAGATGGTAGAGCGCTCGCTTAGCATGCGAGAGTTACGGGGATCAATACCCTGCATCTCCACTTTGAAACCCTTGTATGTGCAAGCTTAGATGACAACACCCAACCTAATCAAATGTGTAATGAAAGCAATCAAGACCACGAACACCAGAAGTTGAAGGCTTTCTTGGGCTAGATATATGACCCTATATACTAAGTTTTTATATGATTTGCATCCTACCACTCAGACTATGAATTTAAAGCAAAATTTTAAACACATCAAATAACCACTATAATTATAATACAATCAACAGTATACTATTAACATAGAATTATTATGGGTAGAAATGCATTTCTTGATCACATAGTATAAATCTAGATAACATATAAAACTTCGAAATTTTATAACTAGTCAAATTCGAAAAACTCACAATGAAAATGGGGATGTAGCTCAGATGGTAGAGCGCTCGCTTAGCATGCGAGAGGTACGGGGATCGATACCCCGCATCTCCACTTTGAAAGCCTTGCAAGTGCTAGCGTAGAACATAACACCCAACCTAATCAACCTAATCAAATGTGTAATGAAAAGAATCAAGACCACGAACACCAGAAGTTGAAGGCTTTCTTGGGCTAGATATATGAGCCTATATATTAAGTTTTTATAAGATTTGCATCCTACCACTCAGACTATGAATTTAAAGCAAAATTTTAAACACATCAAGTAACCACTATAATTACAATACAATCAACTGTATCCTATTAACTTAGAATTATTATGGGTAGAAACGCATTTCTTTATCACATAGTTTAAATCTAGATAACATATAAAACTTCGACATTTTATAACTAGTCAAATTCGAAAAATTCACAATGAAAATGGGGATGTAGCTCTGATGGTAGAGCGCTCGCTTCGCATGCGAGAGGTACGGGAATCGATACCCCGCATCTCCACTTTGAATAGAACAACTAACGCAATAACAATAAATCATATGCGCCGATGTACTATAAACGCAATCCCATGAGAAGTGTCAATAGACATAAATCTTAAAACATTCAACCTCGTTAGCCAACCCAAATAATGGCACCACCCCTATCAGCCCTAATTCTGAAAATCAAGCACTAGAGAAGTTCAAGGTTTTTTTTTTTTTTTTTTTTTTTTCATTTTATTCATCCTCCTCATCGTTTTCATGGTCTAGATATATGACGCTTTTATATATGATAATAGTATATATATATTTAGAGTTTTTATATGATTTGCATCCTACCACTCAGACTACGAATTTAAAGCAAAATTTTAAACTCATCAAATAACTACTATAATTATAATAAAATCAACAGTATCCTATTAACTTAGAATTAATATTGGTAGAAATGCATTTCTTGATCACATAGTATAAATCTAAATAACATATAAAACCTTCGTCATTTTACAACCAGTCTAATTCGAAAAATTCACAATTAAAATGGGGATGTAGCTCAGATGGTTGAGCGCTCGCTTAGCATGCGAGAGGTACGGGGATCGATACCCCGCATCTCCACTTTGAAAGCCTTGTAAGTGGTAGCTTAGAACATAACACCCAACCTAATCAAATGTGTAATGAAAACAATCAAGACCACGAACACCAGAAGTTGAAGGCTTTCTTAGGCTAGATATATGACCCTATATATTAAGTTTTTATATGATTTGCATCCTACCACTCAAACTATGAATTTAATGCAAAACTTTAAACACATCAAATAACCACTATAATTATAATACAATCAACTGTATCCTAAGGGCTTAATTTACTGCTTTGTTTCTTGTTTAGTAAAGTCAAGTTTTTGGCCTTATCTTGCAGGTGACGACGACGTCGAGTTGATGGGAGAGAAAGACTCGGCATTCAGGCGAGCCGCCCGGTGGTGTGGTACGTAGTGGGTTTAGTACGCCCCGCCAAAACGGCTCCGAAAAAAACAAAAAGGTGCGTGCCGCACTCACTAAGGACTACCAGTGATATACTGGGGGAAGGTGGGGATGATGTCAAGTCCGCATGGCCCTTATGGGCTGGGCCACACACGTGCTACAATGGCAATTACAATGGGAAGCAAGGCTGTAAGGCGGAGCGAATCCGGAAAGATTGCCTCAGTTCGGATTGTTCTCTGCAACTCGGGAACATGAAGGTTGAATCGCTAGTAATCGCGGATCAGCATGCCGCGGTGAATATGTACCCGGGCCCTGTACACACCGCCCGTCACACCCTGGGAATTGGTTTCGCCCGAAGCATCGGACCAATGATCACCCATGACTTCTGTGTCACACTAGTGCCACAAAGGCTTTTGGTGGTCTTATTGGCGCATACCACGGTGGGGTCTTCGACTGGGGTGAAGTCGTAAAAAGGTAGCCGTAGGGGAACCTGTGGCTGGATTGAATCTTTCGCGATGGAAATGAAACTCTTCCCCCAACCAACATAGGGGGCTAGCTTGCTTCCACTGGTAGCTCAGCTGGTTAGAGCAAAGGACTGATTGTGTCAGTGGTTCGAATCCACTTCTAAGCGGGCGAAAGGTCCAAAGGACACGTAGCCGGGGGCGAGTCAAAAATTGAAAAAGAGAATTGTTCCATTTCCCTTCTTGTTCATCAATCGGAAATCAAGACAACCCGGGCACGACGGTAAGACGTGAAAACACCCGATCCCATTCCGATCTCGATATGTGGAATCGTCTTGCGCCATATGTACTGAGATTGTTCGGGAGACATGGTCCAAGCCCGGTGAAGAAATTGAAATTTCTTCGTTATTTAGATTTCTTTTTTTTTTTGAATTCAATTCAAAAAAAATAAGATCTAAATGTTTAGTCGCGTCGAAACCCTCCGTTTTCTAGGCAGCGAATGGAAGAAATGAGGATGTTATAATCGCTATCTAGCCTATCTTGATGAACCAGAAGTGAGAAACCCTAAGTCTGAAGAAGAGTCTTGTTTCGAAGTATAGGGAGAGAGGGAGACCACTGAATCCGTTGGCTCCGCTCTGAAAATTGACTTACGAGAATCTGGATTCAACAAGGAAGACTTATAGTCTTATTACTCACGCACAACGGCTTCTAAATAATCACCAAGGAATCCGCTTCGCGGCTTTGAACTTCTTACTCACGCACAACGGCTTCAACAAGAACTATATGAATAGCGTTGTAGCGCTAGTCTAAACTAGAAGCCGTTGCTTGTTCTTTCGCGCTAGCTTAGAATAGTATAAGCTTTAGCTTTAGCTCTGTCGTTGCTTGTTGGCTGCTCAAGAAGTTGGACTAGTTGCTCCTCCGACCCAGAGTGGATTCTAGGGGAAGGGCAGAGCCTCACCTTGCAGTAGGAAGGTGTTCGTTGTTGGGACGGGTTCAAACTGGACTGAAGGGAGGAGGAAAAAAAGACTCCGATCCTCCTGGGGTTTCATCACTGGCTAGGGCTTTCGAATCAAAGCATGGGCATCTGCTATTAAGAGGGAGCAGTAGATCGTCGATTGAAGAGCCAGGTCAGTAAACTTCTATTGGAACTTCTATTGATTATGAATTCGACTCTAGGGACTCCTAGCAGCAAACTTGTATAAAAAAGCCCCCATAGAGACGCAGGAGATGCAGGAGCCGCCAGCTGGATCGACCAACAAATGATAGGGCAGAGAGATGGGCTCATTCGACTAATCAGTGATCCCTGGGCCTACCTAACACAGATGTCCCTGAAATAGGGGATTGGTTGATCGGAAAGCTCAGGCAGGAGTAGGACATTCCATACAAATCTTTCTGATCCGCTAGCTGGTGGTCCTCTCAAATCCCATTTTTTCATCGACAGGTAGGGTTAATTCTAAGGTTCCTTATTCCGGTTGTAAAGCGGAAGAAGCCCTTCTCCCAGCCCCACTAGCAGCCTGCTTTTCCGACCCGAAAGGAATTTCAAATGAAAGAAGAATCTGTGTGCACTATCTATGGAGTGGAGTGACTATCCTGAATCTCCTCTTTCCTATCTCCCCCTTTTTTGCCTTCGGCTATTACCGGCTGGCAAGGCTTGGCCCAACATTGGATTTGTTTTCAAACAACCAAGGTGGCATTCATTCAATCAAATCTTTTATGCCAGCCCAAACTCATTCACTCTTTTTGGAAAGGAACGAATGCAGGGAACAACTCTTTCCACTGGTTCTTGAAAGCTATCAATCCCCACTTCTCCCTCTCGCACCGGTTCTGCATCAGATGATGAGCCCATGCGAAAACTTTCTCTTTTATTGGCGCCCGGCTATTAGATTGAGTCAAAAGCTTACCAACGCATAAAGGTTCCGATTCGAGCGAGAGCCCAAACGGGTGAGGCGAGAAGTCTATTTCCATGTGGTCTGTTCTGAATAGTGATAACTACTTTTCAAAATTCGATCAAATCGATCGAGAATGTCATCATCAGTTAGGTGGGCCAACCGACCGACCGAGTTGGCTGGGCGTCCATGTCACAGAACCTTTCTCTAGCCAAGAATCCCATTATTGATCGAATCGGGGCGGATCCTTATTGTAATAAACTGCATGAATATCTATTACAGTTAGCTAATATCCCTTTATAGTCAAAGGCAAATGCAAAGTCTATCGTTTGAACACTCAGAAAAAAAACCTAGAAAAGAGGAAGAGTCACTAAGACAAGAGAGCTATAGGTAAGTAAGCAAGAAGGAGAGGTGCAAAAGGGCGAGGCAAGGGGCTCTCCATCTCTAGGAAGATTGTGTCCAGGATCTGGTAATCTAAGCCTTGCTTCTTCTGGTCGACTCGTATTAGCCTGTGCTTTATTACGGGTAGTCATTCCACCGTTCCTTTAGTCTTTTCAAGGGTACTTGAATCTTAAGTCGCGGTCATGTCTTGCCCCCCCAGTATAGTGACCGCTTCCATGTTTTCCCCGAATTTCATCAGTTCCAGACTCAAGTGCCTGTTCATCCATCTTCATTCCAAAGGCGAACATCTCCATTGAGTGACTGTAACAGCTATGGTTTACAGTCAATAGTTCTTAACCAACCCTTTCTATTATATTATGTCTTTCTTTCTGAAGGGCTTGCGGTTTATTTCACCAAAGGCTTTCAGTGAACTATTGAAGCTATCGAGAGAGTACCAAATGCTGACGGTGACGAAGGTTACCGACTTTCGGTGGACGCGGAGCCAACGAGTTCAGTCGAAGAGCGTAACGAGTATAAGGTTACAGAAGCCTTCGCCAACTTTGATAGGCATAGCATTGCAAGCAAATAGAGCAGAGAGCTTACCGTTTGTTTCTATTAGAGTCACGAGCTTGTTGTAGTCGGTCCTAAAGGGAGAACCTTGCTGCTTACTTGCTATATCCCCGCGTCCTTGCACGGCTCGGCTCGTTCTTCGAGCCCTGCTTCAAGGTTCAAGGGCTCCCCGTTCCTACCGTCCAAAACAGGCCTATGGAGTATAGCCAAGTGGTAAGGCATCGGTTTTTGGTACCGGCATGCAAAGGTTCGAATCCTTTTACTCCAGATTATGAACACCCGATCGGATCTGTCAAGAACGGGCTGACGACTACAGGGGAAGCGGCTGACTGCAGTCCCTGAGCCCAGTAGCATGTAGCAAGCCAAAAGTTTGACTTGAACCTACTTTGCTAAGAGAAGAGAGAGAGGGGAAAGACAGACGGCAGAAATAAATCCTTCCAACTGCGGAATTTCACACAAGACTGACTTCGGCCAGGTTCTTTTATCAATCTCCTGTCATTGCTATCTCATGCGCGAAGGGTTGCTCATGCTCCTAATTCAGTCCATCCGGGTCTTCCATCTTTCAATTCAGATTCCGACTCAATCGGTTTTCCTCTCCGATTGGCGAACGTCGAAAGAGAAGAAGGGAGCAGAGATTCTTTATACACTTTTTTTTTTATTATATACAATCATTCTTCGTCTGCCCCGCGGGATCGGTTCAGGATCGAGTATGATTATTCAGTATAGACAGATACCCTGGTAACTGGTAGACAGAAATAGCGACAACTCTTCTTTTGCTTGCGAAGACATCTGGTTTGTTTAGTCTGATAATGGCCAGAGAGCCGCTCGCTGTGATTAACCAATTCTTGAAGACTAATCCGTGTCTCCAGCAATAAAAAGATGGAGGATCACTTCAAAACTTTCAAAATTCGGTTTCTAGTGTGTCAGTTTAAAACTCTGAGATCTTTGACCACTAACATCCTCCCGCCATCTCATCCGTTCGGGACGGGACGTAAGCCCCTACTAGATCCACAAAGGCTGGAGCTTAGGACCGAAACCTAGGGATTACCATAATGTATGGTATGCTATTCAATCTCGGTGTAGCACCTACGTTCGGCCTTTACTTCTATTAGATTAGCAAAACCCAACAAGCAACGGCTAATTGAGACTCTTATAGATTAGCACAAACAAATATCTTATTTAGAAAGAGTTTCTTTGTTGTTGTTTAGTTAAGCCTCCCGGACTATCAAGGTACAATGAAAATTGAAGATTGACTTTGAGCACACTGAACACTAACCCAATCTTTCAAGAAATCAAGCTAATCAAGGATCTTCATCACACGGGGATCGGCTTCGCGAGACCATTTCGGTCTACTCTTGGCTAAGATCTACTGGGCGCAGATTACTCGGTCGACTATCAGAGCTTGAATTTCATTTCTGATATGGATGTAGTCTTATCCTTATATACGATATTCATCAAATTATATACTTTATTTCAATTTCAATGTTGAATATGAAGTAGATTTCATATAAGTGGATTGCGGTTTGTGGTTAAAAAAAGAAGAATAATTGGTTTGATTAATGTATATAACATTGTTCCCACCCTAGCTTACCACTTACTAGTGCACGTTTGCGAGGGCTTAGAAGAATTCAATTCTCATAATAATGATCCTCCCCCCTCCCTTTTCTTTTCCAATTCCTTCTTTTCGTTCTACTTCAGTGGAGAAATCCGAACTCTCGACAGAATATAAAAGAGGACCGCAGGCCTGTGTAAACACCTCAACGAACTCATGTGGACACTCCTCAGCCCGAGGACAATCTCTCAAATACACATTTGAATGTTGTTGACCCGTTTTTCTTTTCTTTGCTGATTCCTCTCAATGAAATTTGCCATGTTGCACTAAGTTACTTACGGATGTATGCATGCGGTCCGGGAACACTTTGGGTGAACACCCATCCGAACAAGTAGGGTCAATAGTTCAACATTTAGGCCGTAACATACATTTAGCAACAAAAAAATCTTTCACTCAACAAGTGCTCTCCGAACCAAGCTAGATAGTCTCATATCACTAGGCTCACCAACCAACCTGGCCTTTTCTTTTTATTATTCCTACCGCCGGATATGAAAACAAACCATAAGGATTGTTTCCAGCCATGAGTTCCCCTATGACATAAGCGCTCTTGGGTGGGGTGGGCCATCATTCGCCAGGTCTTTGAGTGCCCGTCGTACCACGTGGTTGGTGCACTAGGCTGATCGAGACTCGACTTTTCGGATCTGGAACCTGCGCCCGGCCCGGTCTGCCAGCTCTTAGTAGCTCTACGTCCGGTCGTGCATGGTATGTTCGCGATTCGTACAAATGGAACGCATCGCGTACTATAACCTTCCTTTTTTGGGCTGGGCCATTCCATCAAATCTTTGAGAAGGGGCCCAATCTCGTATTTGATGGTCGGCGTGGCGATAGGCTTCGTTTCGTAGACTGCCTTCCCAGCCGTTGAAACACTGAGCGAGAACGGTAAGGGGCGCACAAACAAACAATGTCGTTGTGCGGGGATGCGATTCGCCAAGCTGGGGCAAACAAAGCCGTCCGACCCTACCGGATTAGGAATGCGAAGGCCTCTCCTTCGAAAGGAGACCGGGGAAAGAAAGAGCTATGCTATTGACCGACCCTTTTTTTCTCATTTTGTTTGAAGCGGGCCAAATAGAGAATGAAATGCAAAAAGAAAATAGGCCCCAAACAACCCTTTTTTGGTTTAAGGGCTGCTCACCCTACCGAAGTACCAAAGGCTTTCGAGGCTTACAACCTCCCTATTACACGACCTAAAAAAAGGCTTCAGTAGCGCCCTTAGAATCTAAGCCTTTTGAAGCGCCAGTAGTTGTAGCTGTGGCCACACCAACCCTTTCGTTCTTATCGCTCTGGATTCCGATCTATATGGCGGTACAAAGTAAACCTCTTCCGTATAAGCAGGTAGTAACCTAACCTTTAAGAATTTGTTCAAGGGGGCCTCTTATCTATCAATGGAAGGATCTCCATGTGTGGCGTGATAAAGAATCCTAGAAAAGATCGATTGAGACTCCCTCCACGGTCCCACGAAGATCTCTACGTACTTGTCCAGTCCAGGACAAGTGAGATCTTCGGTCTGCGTGCCTGGGAGCAGCTCAAACAAAGAAGAGTCTGGTCCGGTCTGAATTAAGGCACGGCCCGCCCGTCTGCTGCTAGTCCGGGAATGCGCCAGCGAGGGCGCCGCTATGCCCCTTAATGAATCGAATGGTCCTTCGACCTTCGTTTGATTCGACGCCGCATAGATCTCATGAGACCCGCCCACTATTACTACGAAAAAAGCCCTGCCCTTTTCCTTCGCTACTAGGAAAGTAAGCAACTTCTATTAGCGCCGGACCTTGAGTCGAATTGATCGTGTCATGTGCAACGTCCATCAATGATGGTTCATTAATGTCCATTGATTTAGACTCCTTCCCCCCTCTCAACTACGAAAAAGATCGAGAGGGCCCGAAAGCCCCCAAAAACCAAGAACGGAAACGGAAGCCTTTCGATTCACTCCCATT
>NW_017619654.1:715727-786390 GCF_001879475.1 Ipomoea nil | reverse complement strand
TGCCTCTGCAATAGTAGGTTCTTGTGGAAGAGATTGAGCATCATTTGGAGCATCAGAGGCTGCTTTCGGATGTCTTCTGGAGAGCCCGGCTCTTGTGGAAGATTTTGACATCTTTCCTTCATTTCTACAGTAGCAGGTTCTTGTGTCAACTCTCGTAGGAGTTGCTCTGCTAAGGTAGGTCTTGTGGATGAGGAACAGGAGATGCATTCGGATTGATGGATTTGTGAGCAACGGGACTTCTTTCGGGCAGAGAAGTTTTCAGTTCCCCCTCAGAGGTAGCTACTTTCGGATGTCTTCCCCCTGTGATGTTGCTCCTTTTGATAAGGGTTCCCGGTTTTGAGCAGGTCTCATTCGACTTCGTTTGCTTAGACGAGTGAGAGGTTGATCATCATCATCTTCAGAGGAGTTCTGCACGATCAAAGTTTCGAGAGGAGGATCACCTTTCGTCTTTGGTTGGGAGATGACCGTCTTTTGAGTCTTAACCCGAGAAGAGGTTTTTCTTGTTTCTGCCGTTTTGGTTTTGGTTGAGCTTCTTCGTCTGCTTTGGGGTTTTTTAACTTCGTTTGGACTTCCTTTGGGTAGATTGGGTTCAAGAGGAATGCCCAATTCCAACGCCTTCTGTTTGTCATATCCAGATGGTTTTTGCTTCATGTGACAGACCTTTTGACCAGGTGGAGCACCAGCACGTAGAATCACTCCTTTTGTGGCAAGAAGATGGCTTATAATGAAACCGAAGCCCATCTTCTTTGTAATGTCACCAGGATCCTGCGATGGTATGTGATGGTGTGGCGATGTTGTTGAATACTATTTTGGACCAATCAACCTTATGCTCAATGAAGGAAGGCGTGCAGCATTTTCAGCTTTTCCCTTGTGACATCATCTGTGCCAGAAGTCTTGTGGTCCACAATCTTGTTGAAGATGTCTACTGCAAACTCATGATCCAACCGGAACCATTTTTTCTTGAGGGGCCAGGAAATTTCATCTTTGGAAGGGGCCTCCTTGTGTCGTATGGATTCATAGAAATCCTCCGGATCTAGATGATAATATATCAGGTTGGATTTGTAGGACTCATCTCGTCTGGGAAACCAAAAGTTGATCGAATATCCTCAGCAGTAAACACAATGTGATGTTTATTAACTCTTGAAGTTATGCTCGAGGAAATCAGAAGCCACATACGCATTCAAATAAAACTGAGTAACGTAAAGAGGGTACCATTCATCATAGTGCGAGTTATCAAACCATATAAACCTGTTTCTAACAAAAGAGCGATTATTCGTTCTCCAAAGGCTTTATCCAAGACATACTTACGAAACCCTTCTTCGTCCCACATACTTCCTCCTACTATAAATGGAATTCTGGACTTGATAAACTCTATATCTTCGTGGGAAAACTTTGGTATTACTGGAGTGGATGAGGTTCAGGGTTCTCTGGGTTCTTTCGAAGGAGCCGCCACTGATGATACAGAGCTTGACTATAGAGAGCTTTGAGAGGAAGGGATGTATTTTGAGAGTTGTAGAACAGAGGTTTGAGCAGGGTTTATAAGCTCCGGGTTGGTGTCCTTAAATCAGCCCATTAAGAAACTTATTCTAATTTCGAAAAAGAACTCAGCGGTTCCTCTTCCTCAAGAGGTAACTGATCATCATGGATATGTGATAAGAAGTGTGCAGATCTGAAACGATCATTCCCTCATTTAATGAGGAGAGAGAAAAGCACTCAGTGCTGAGAGGTGCATTAAATGCACGTCTTTGTCTGTCAGACTAGTGGGGATAGTGGCGATTTCTCGGTCGTATGATCCCAATAACACTTTATGAACGGTTTAGATTCAAAAGGAATAGCGTCTTAAGTACGATTCAAAAACCCGAATGTTGTTCAGAATTTCATAAGACGCACATAATGTTGCCCGAGAGATTCATGATAAACAATCAACATTGTCACCCGAAAGATTGGTAACTGATCAGTCTTCAAGATTCGTTTAGATGAATCATGAGATCATTTCATGATATCTCCTTTAGGAAATATTTTTCTCACTTATTTTGTTCAAGATGGTCAAATCCTTGAACAAAATTATTTCTTGGGATTTTGAGAAAAATTTCGAGTAAGTTTCGGTCAGAACAAACTTTTAAGGCTGTCAACAAGGTTACAAAGATAAAACATGAATCTTATTAGCACATAGATAGGCAAGCTTTTATTCAACAATCGAGAAGAGAAGATACAGAAACATAGATGATGATTTTCAGAAAATCACTTTTTCTTCCTCTCAACCTTCTTGGATGAAGAGCATTCAGGCTTATCTTTCTTCATCCTTCCAAACATTTCCCTATACCATCTTTTATAGCGCGGAAAGTTGGAACCAGTAGAGGACTCAGCTTCATCATCTTTGCCATACTTCTCTTCCAGATTTTCTTGTGCCAGAAAGGCCATGTAGTCCTTGTCAATCCATTCTTTTGGGATTGTCTCACTTGGATCTTTTGAGATCTTTTCTTCATTCTCTGATTCAAAGATGAATCCAGCCATATCATCGTATTGAAACGATGAGTCTGAATCAGAGACGAGATTGATAGGAACATTAGGACTATTGCCTGGGTATAAGTCACCTTGCTCCTCCCTGAGGCGCCTAGCGGCCTCTTGGAGCTTGCGAGAGTCATTTCTTGTGAACCTTTTCTTAGGTGCCATTGAGAGAGAGGAGATGGTGAGAGTTGTGAGAAATTCTCTCCCTTTTTATAGCCAAGGATTGAAGGGCTTATCAGAAAGTTTATCAACATAGCAATCAATGCTCATTAATGTGGTCAAGAGAATGCTGATTTCAGTTGAGACTAAAATTTTGATTCTCTGTAAGGCTTGAATTCCAACGTGCTTAGCATTCAATAAATTCATAATGAATTTCTTGTACTCTTTTTGACCAGATATAACTTGTAATAAATGCACTCAACAGTAATCATTCCTGTAATCCGAAATCATAAAAAACGTATGCAATGCATTTATTTGGATAACACAACCATCATGACATACAGGATAGAAAGAGAGAGAGACTTAAACATAAAAAGCTCAACCTACTACGGTTCAAAGGAAACGATAGGGCACGTGAAGTTCCATTCGGGTCATCTCATCAGTCACATCAGCCAGATTTGTTGTTTTGGCGTATTCATCCAACTCTTCTAGAGAGAGAGTGGGTTCGGGTGGCTGATCTGTGAACCGAGAGTGGACCCTTGAGAAATCCTCATAGGATTGAACATTGGGTGGAGGAACTTCAGGAATGGGATACCATCGAGAGGTTGGTGTCGACGAAGAGTCTTTGTTGGAGCTCTTCAGCACCATGATTCTCTCATGGGCAAGCCGTCTGGCTTGTTCCAGATGATACTTCTTTTTGGCCCTAGATTCGTCGACAAGAGTGTCAAGAACCTCTTTTTCCTTTTTAGAGGCGGTGTTAGGCATTGAGTAGGTTACGTTGATCATCTCTCCTTCTTCTTTCAAGCTTATGATGGTGGCATTAGGGAGCTTGCTTGCTTCCTGTAAGTGATGCTTCAGACGAGTAGCCCTTTTTTCTGCTTCGTCCATTTTTCCTTTCCCTTTGTTCATACCTGCAATCCTTTTTCTTAGAAAGAAGTGAGTGTGTCTTATGCATGGCGAAACTATTTTATAGGCAAATAAGTGTCGTGGAGATCTATACAAAATCTTTTGGATACTGACACTTTCTTGCGTGAGAGACACGAAAACAAAGGGACACGAAAGGATAAGGTGATTCATTATAAAGCATGGTGGAATAACATCACATATTAAGAAAAGGACAAAGTTATTTAGATCTTCCTTTTCTTGCTGCTGGCGGTGGATTTGAGTGGTGAGGGCATCTTAGGAGGGGTGCTGGACGGTGAATAGTCGAAACTGTCGCTTTTGTCCAGCACACTGTTTTCTTTGGCATATCCAATAGAATTGCCTGCAGAAGGAAACAGCTCTTTTGACTCTTTGTCTGTTGGAGCCCGAAGAAGACTCTGAATATGTTGAGAGCGTTCCATGAACTTGTTCACTTCCTCCTGGGTGATGAGTTTGTCATTAAAGATCTCACTTTTTCCACTTTGTCCACCTTGATTCTCAGTGTTGGTTCTTTCACTACCTGTACTCATACCTGCAAGAACAAACACTAGAACTTTTGTTAGTGATGTATGCACAAGCAATTAGTATACCTTATTTATAAGGATACTTGCGTGTAAGGATGGATCAAGTCTTGCGAGAATCAAGGATACGAATCTTTACAGATTTGATTCTCTGAATTTTAGGTCATTTCAATCATTCCGATCTCATGCCTTAATAGAGAGAATCTTGTCTCACTCAGAGGTTTAGTGAGTATATCTGCCAGTTGATCATCGGTATTGACATATTCGAGAGAAATATCTTTCTTCTCAACATGATCACGAATAAAATGATACTTGATATCAATGTGCTTGGTCCGAGAGTGTAGAACCGGATTGTGTGTGATTGCTATAGCACTTGTATTATCGCACTTAATGCTCACTTCTTGGGCATTTATCCCATAGTCTCTTAATTGATGTCTCATCCATAAGATTTGAGCACAACAACTTCCAGCTGCTATGTATTCGGCCTCAGCCGTACTAGTAGCAATGGAATGTTGTTTCTTGCTAAACCAAGACACAATTCTTCCTCCTAGGAACTGACATGTTCCTGAGGTACTTTTTCGATCAATTCGACAACCTGCGAAGTCTGCATCTGAGTATCCGATTAGATCAAATGATCCTTCTTTCGGATACCAGAGACCGACACTTTGTGTGCCCTTAAGATATCGTAATATCTTTTTAGTTGCACTTAGGTGGCTTTCTTTCGGTTTAGCCTGAAAGCGAGCGCATACACCAACAGCAAATGAGATGTCAGGTCTGCTTGCTGTTAGGTATAGAAGAGAGCCAATAATACCACGAAAATTTTTCTGATCAACTTCCTTTCCTTCATTGTCAATGTCCATCCTAAGGGATGTACTCATAGGTATTTTGACGGAACTTTTTCCATCAATGCCAAATTTTCGGATCAGATCTTTTGTGTATTTGGCTTGGTTTATAAATATCCCATCAGGACATTGTTTAACTTGTAAGCCCAGAAAATAATTCAGTTCTCCCATCATACTCATTTCAAATTTTCCTTTCATGAGATTAGAGAATTTTTCACATAGATCTGGATTCGTGCTTCCGAAGATAATGTCGTCGACATATATTTGTACCAGTAGGATATGATCATTATCCTTTATACGAAAGAGTGTTTTGTCAACCACTCCTTTCGTGAAGCCACGATTGATTAGGAAACATGACAGTGTATCATACCAAGCTCGTGGAGCTTGTTTCAAACCGTATAAGGCTTTCTTAAGGTGATACACCTTTTCGAGGTCATTGTTGATAGTAAAACCAGGAGGTTGTTCAACATATACTTCTTCTTCAAGAAGTCCATTCAGGAAGGCGCTTTTGACATCAATTTGATAGACTTTGAAATTTTTGTAAGCTGCAAAAGCTAAAAATATTCGTATGGCTTCCAATCTAGCCACGGGGGCGAAGGTCTCATCAAAATCAATACCTTCCTCCTGACAATATCCTTTAGCCACAAGACGAGCTTTGTTCCTAACAATGAGTCCATCTTCACTCATTTTGTTTCTAAAAACCCATTTAGTTCCAATGACGTTTTGATGTGATGGTCTAGGTACTAGTTCCCATACTTCATTTCGTTCAAACTGATGAAGTTCTTCTTGCATGGCTATTACCCAGTCAGGATCACATAAAGCTTCATCTACAGATTTTGGCTCTATTTGGGATAGGAAGCATGCCATCATACTTTCGTGTAATGACGCTCTTGTTCTCACACCTTCTTGAATATCTCCAATAACTTGATCTGGTGGATGATCTTTTAACCATCTAAGATCTGGCTCAAAGACATCTTGAAAATGCTGAGTATCCATCTCTGGGATATAAGGCAGGTCTATGTAGATCATTGGTTCAGATGGAGCGTTGTTAGAAGGATTGATCGGCTGATTTCCATTTGCTTGTTGAGATGACATCTCGGGTTCTGATACTTTCGGCTGATACTTCATGTAAGACGAAAGTAAGTCTTCTTCGTCTGAGATGTCTTCATCTACGGATTTCTGAGCATTGTGAGCTGGGATAGCAGGTATCTTGTATCCAGAAGGATTTTTCTCAGATTGTTCATCAAATTTGACGTGGATGGATTCTTCGATAACCATTGTTCGCTTGTTCAGAACTCTGAATGCTTTGCTTATGGATGAATATCCCATGAATAATCCTTCGTCAGCTCTTTCGTCAAATGCTTTAAGATAGCTGTTGCCATTGTTGTGAATAAAACACCTGCAACCAAAAACATGAAAATATCCAATATTTGGAGTCTTACCTTTCCATAGCTCATATGGTGTTTTGTTGTGAGACTTGTTGATTAAGGATCTGTTCTGTGTATAGCATGCGGTGTTTATGGCTTCAGCCCAAAATCTCTTTGGTAGACCTGAGTGTGAAATCATTGTTCGTACTGCTTCTTTTAGAGTTCTATTTCTCCTTTCGGCTACTCCGTTTTGCTGAGGAGTTCGTGCTGCCGAGAGTTGATGAAATATTCTATTTTGAGCATAGAAATCCTTTATCACTTTGTTGACAAATTCGGTTCCTTGATCCGATCTGATTCTTATTATTTTGACTTCCTTCTCTGTTTGAAGTTGCTTCAAAAGATTTGGCAGAGCCGTTTCTGTTTCATTCTTCTTTTTCAAGAAAAGAACCCATGTATATCTTGAAAAGTCATCTACTACCACAAGGGTGTACTTTCTTCCGCTTATACTTGCTGGATCTATTGGTCCAAAAAGATCCATGTGCAGAAGGCTTAGAGATCAGGAATTTGTGTCTACATCTTTTGACTTAAAGGACGACTTTAGCTGTTTTCCCTTTTGGCAGGCATCGCATATCCTATCTTTCGTGTATGATGTTTCAGGTAAGCCTCTTACAAGATTCCTTTTTGCAAGCTTGTTTATTGTCTTCATGTTCAAGTGGCTTAGCTTGTTGTGCCACTCTTGGTTGAGATCTGCATTACTCTTTGCTACAAGACAAATATTAGTATTAGAAGAATTTAATGAAATTACATACATGTTCTTCTTTCGTTGGCCTGTAAGTGCTGTCCTGCCATCCTTCGTGTTTATGATTTTGCACTCTTCTTTAAAGAATTCTACTTTGTATCCTTTGTCGCAGAACTGACTTGTGCTTAGAAGGTTGAATTTAAGTCCTTCTACATAACAGACATCTTGTATGATTATTCCTTTCTTGATGATATCTCCTTTTCCTCGAGTTTGGCCACTTGTTTCTCCTCCAAAGATAACTTTGGGTCCATTTATTTCTATGAAATTGCTCAAAATTGTTTTGTCACCAGTCATATGTCTTGAGCATCCACTGTCGACATACCATATGACCTGTTTCTCCTGCATCAAAGATTATGCATTTTTAGGTACCCACTTAGTTTCGGGTCCTTGGGGGTTAGCAGTCAATTTTGGAACCCACATTAACCTAGAGTGCACATGACTCATCCTTGGTCCTCTGTATCCGTTGGAGGTGCGATAATCGTAATAAATACTGGCAAAGACTTTGTCCTTATACTTCCTTTGTTGCTCTTTTGGTGGAAGATTTTCATAATACCAACGATAATCGGTTTGTTTACGTCGATGTGTTACCTCAAGAGCTTTCCTCGAGAGGAGTTCCGGGTAATCAAACCAATCTTCTTCTGAAGGCCCAGTCCTTCCATTGCCATACCCAGATCTTCTGAGGATCCTTTCGGGTTGTTCGTTCTTTGAGATTCCCTGAGCAGAACTCTTTGGACGATATTGCCTCTGGTTAACATTTGTCTTTTTATAGGATCGAGAATTCCAGTTAGGCTGACTCAGTTTTTGGTGTGGACTTTTTCCACTGCCATTTGGTCCATTCCTTTTGACATATATTTGTCTAGGATTGCCTTTACTAGGTTTTCTCTTTCCTGTTTCCACAATTTGTTGTACAGCCTTTCCTTTCGGTTGGCTTGTTGATTGTGGTGCTGTGACATTGTTATGTACCATCATAGGCTCGGGCAGCTGGGTTGGTCCTTGAACAAATATGGTTGCAAGATTCTCGTGTGAGTATGCATTCGTGGATTTGTTCGTTTCAACTTGTGAAGAGGAGCTGGAGTTAAAACCAATTCCGGTTTTCTCTCCGGGCAGTCTGGATTCGTTTAACATTCTGTCCATTAAGTTGGATGAATTGTTAAACTTGTCCAACACTTCAAGCAATTCTTGCTCTCTCTTTTCTTTTGCTGTGCACTGCTCCTTAAGAGCGAGAACATCTTTCTCGAGCTGCTCCTTAGCAATGATCAGCATATTGTTCTCAATGCGAACTTGCTCTAATTCATTATAGCTAGTCATGAGCCGAGAGTTCTCCTCTTTTAGCTTGGAGTAAGTGCTATTTATCAACTTGAACCTCCTCATCATTTCAGTGACAGATTCACTGGAGGTTTGACTCGCTAAAGAACTTGATTCGGCTGAATAACAAGAAGAAGAGTGAGAGTTTACCTCTTCTTCATCTGCCATGAGGCATAGTTCCTCTGATTCTTGGCTGTAGAGGCATAGTAGTCCTTTCTCCTCATCACTGCTTTCGTCTTCTGAGCTTGAGCTTGAGGTACTACTTTCGGGTATAGCTTTTTCAGTGTTTTCGGCAACCACCATTGCTTTTCTTCTTCCCTCACTCCTGGAGTTTGATGATTCTGGTTTATCACTTCTCTTGTGCTTTTCTCCAGATTCCCTTGAGGGGCTTGTGATATCGTTGCCATCTTGATATTTGCTAACCATTGGATAAGGACAGTTCGCTTTGAAGTGCCCTGGCTTTCGGCAGTTGTAGCATAACAGCTGTGAATCAGTGGTTTCGGTCTTTGAAGTCTGAGGGAAGCTTTCATGCCTCTTTCGGTGGCCTGACCGTTGTGGATCTTGAAAGTTGTTCTTTCTCATGAATCTTTTCATTTTCCTGACAAATAGGGCATATTGTTCGTCAGTTAAAAAATCACAAGAGTTAGATTTCGACCTGTTAGGGGTTGACGCTGCCT
This sequence comes from Ipomoea nil, assembly GCF_001879475.1. Classification (NCBI taxonomy): domain Eukaryota; kingdom Viridiplantae; phylum Streptophyta; class Magnoliopsida; order Solanales; family Convolvulaceae; genus Ipomoea; species Ipomoea nil. The sequence goes on along the minus strand of NW_017619654.1, from coordinate 777,291 downwards.
GATTTGCTACGAGGGCAATATTTCTTGTTTCTGGTTCCTCAGCATCTTTTGGTTCATGTTCAAACTCATATGCTTTGAGATCACTGAAGATTTTGGCTATGGGTGTTGTTTTCATGTCACGATTATCTCTCATCGTGATGACCTTCATCTCCCATGACTTTGGCAATCCACGAAGGATTTTTAGATTCATTTCCTTTTCGGTGAGTTCTTTTCCAAGGTCTGACAAGTCTCCCATCAGCCTTGTGAATCTTAGCTCCATCTCCATGATCGTCTCGTTTGGCTGCATTTTAAAGTCTTCGAACTTCTTCATGGCCATTGTCAGTTTGTTGTCCTTTTCTTGTTCATCTCCTTCTCCCAAGTCCATTAGAACTTTCCATACTTCCATGGCATTTGTACATTTTCTGACTCTGGGGAAGAGTGAATCATCTAGAGAGTTGTAAAGAATGTTCCTTGCCACATTGTCCAGATTTGCTCTTGTTCTTTCGTCCGAGGTATACTGCTCTTTCGGCTTAGGTATCATTTGTGGAGCATCTGGTCCTTGAGCAGCAGCCTGTGCATTTGCCATCATCACTGTGATAGGTCCAGTAGTTATGACGTCCCACATTTCATCATGAATAGAGCACAGAAGAGCCTGCATTCTCAATTTCCAGTCATCAAACTTGGCAAGACTAAAAGCAAGCTGTTTAGAGCGATGTTGTGCATATTCCTTTTCCATTTTAAAAAAAAAATCGTGCAACGAAGAAGATCCAAAAAAAAAATAAATAAATAAAATTCAAAGGTAGATCTACCAGGCAGTAAATGCAAAAAGCCTTTACCGTTCAAGGTATTTGGCTCTGATACCACTTGTTGGTCCCGATAGATTGTGTGGTGAGTCTAGAGGGGGGGGGGTGAATAGACTCTCGTTTTTCTTTAGTTTTTAAAAGAAAAACCCTGACAACACTTTTGAGTAAGATAAGCACAGCGGAAAGATTATAAAGTGAGGGTTGCACGAGTTTGATAAAAAGTTAAGAGGAGTGATGAAAAAGATGATATGTAAGTAGTAAAATAAAGCAGTAAGTAGAGAGAAGAGGGAGACGAGATTTTATAGTGGTTCGGCCAAACGTTGCCTACTTCCACTCTTCTTCCACAACTGCTGGAAGGATTGCACTATCACTCTTTAGTACAATTACACAAAGACTTCCTTGATCACTAAGCCGGACAGCCTTTGAAGGTTTTTCAACTCCGAGAGTTTACTCCGCCTCTATCAACTTCTTCTTCTAAGTTGAGGTTGGTAAGAAAGTATTTCTTGATTCCTCCAACTGTGAAGTCTTGATGGTGTGGGATGATTGCTTCAAGAGTGCAAGACTTCTTTCAAGATGTAGGGCAGTGATGGATGATCTACTTCAAATGCCTTAGCACCTTAATTAACTGGTTCGCAAAAAGCTTTGAGATTGTTAACTTTTCAAGGACTTTTTGCAAGAGAGTGAGTAGAGTGATAATGAACCAGCACCTTCTTAGTTGATGAAGGTTGGTTTATATAGGTGATGAAAATTCATCCGTTGGAGGGAGATGAATTTTTTCGAACCTTTTATCCGTTGGACAAGGACCATGGAGCCTCATGCATTTAATGCTCCATTAAAGGGTTTGTACTATGTAGCCGTTGAAGGTATGGAGGACTTGATGGCTTTTGTCTTTTAGCTCCAGAGATAGTACAGCTTCATTAAATGCTCTTTGGAGAGCGTGTCTCATGAGTTGAGGTCCTTATTGTCCTAGGATGTTGTCAAATCAGACAGGTAGAACATTCTTCTTGTTGATGAGAAGAAGAATACTTGTTGGGATAGTCTTGAAAAGAACTGTCTTCTTAATGACAACTCCTTCTTTCGTTGTTGTGGAGTCTTCTTTCGTCTTGATCAGCCTATCTTCTATTCATAACTCTTTTCGTGTGTTTGTTCTAGCTTAACACGAATTACATATGAGTTATGGCAACTTTCGTCTAGAACGAAAGTAGCGATACAAGAGAAACGTAAGAGTTAGGGGTCTACTTTCTACATTACATTGGTATCATCAAAATCCTAATACAAGGTTCCTAACAAACTGTACTATTCAATTTGATCCTTCCTAATTAGTGTTTTCAAAATTAAATCTTCAAATATGTTAACTTTGTACACATAATGAGTGTTTCTCCGTTGGGTTGTTCAGTTTCAGTATATTACGGGTTCGGTTCGGTATTGCCACCCTACTATTCTACTAATGACTAGCACTCTATATAAAACTAAAGAGAAATAATAGTACGACTATAATCAGGGAGTAATTTTGTTCTTGACAAATTTTCTGTTGAGGATGGTTTATTGTAATACTACGTCCATAACGCTAAGATAACACATAGGATCGGATCAGATAGAACATTTTAAGCCTTCTTAAAGTTGACCTCCAAAGGGGGAAGGGATACGTCTACATCCAAAAGCCGGTGTCCGCTCTCTACCGAAATGGCAATATCTTGGCATATAGGATCGCAGTCGCACACTGACACCGGACAAAACTTAAACTTGTAGCCATTCTTGGTCTTCACAATCATGAACCAGTTTCTCGTCGTGGAAGAACTCGGATTTCCCTTTACTCCACCGCTCACCACGTAGTGAGTGGTGTCAGTATCTTCCGGATCATGTGTGATTTGCCACACAGTAGACTCCGGGCATCCTGCGTTTGAGCCAGAGAACTGGACATTGAGATCCGTCCCATTGCGGACCACGTCTTTGGGGTTCACGGGGGAGAACGTTACCGTGTTGCCCACCACGTTTGGACCCACTTGGACGACGCTCTTCGGGCAGTTTTGGTTGCCGGTGGAGGCGAGGTCAAGCCCTCCGCCCTGACTCGGCTGGACTGGGACAACCACGTACTTGACGCCACCTTGGACGGCGTTTCCGGCGGTGTCGAGTACCGCGGGGGGTGTCGACTGTGCTGCCGCGCAAAGCATGGTAGAGAGGAGGAAGAGAGAGGGGTATAAAAATGGTGTCTTCATTATTAAGGTTTTGTGAGATCAGAGTTTGAGATGAGGAAAGAGGCACGAGCCTGACAAGGATTTAATAGGCGAAGTGAGAACTGAGGATGCGTCTACTACATGGTTGATGTATTTGATGGTGGTTGTCGGCAAATTATTGTGTGGATCATGGTCCACAAAATGTTACGTGAATCATAACAAAAAGTACCTTTTTAATATACTAAATGTACATTATTTTTGTACTGAATGTACATTATACAATATAATATACACTCAGAATAAAAATAATGTATATCCCCTGAATATAATGTATATTATTTTTGTACAGAATTTAAATTAATTTTGTAGTGAATGTACATTATTTTACAGTAAACAAAATATAGTCCACATACCATGGTCCACACTAATGATTGGTATTTGTCATCTACCCCGTGATTAATGATTTGCCGACGGTTGTTTGTTTCACATGTTGAAATTGAAATGGATTTGATTTTAGAGAAAATGACTTTTTTTTTTCTCTATGCTTATAGTATTTTTTTTTTTTACCAGGACTATGTGATCTAATGATACCCGGGTTGGACTTTCAAGTGGGAGGTTATGATTTCAAGCCTCAGTGGAGGCGTTATTGGCTCTATGAACAGATACTATATTGTAATAGAGTTAGTAGCATTCAAAAAAAAAATAGTATTTTTTTTTCTTCTTGAATTATTAATGTATTTAGCCTTTTAATTATTTTAAAAGTCACGATTTTTTGTCGCCAGGACTATGTGGTTCAATAGTACCCGGGTTGGACTTCCATTTGGAAGGTTGTGAATTAGCTCTTTGTGTTTCAGTAGGTTGAGAAAGTATATGAACAGATACTACATTGTAATAGAGCTAGTAACATTCAAAAAAAGATAATTTTATATTTAAAATTAAATATTTTATTTATTTTTCTTCTCCAATAGATTATATGTGAAAATAAAAATATATACAAAAGAGAGTTGACACCATATACTAATATTATAATTATAATTTTAAACGGATGCTACTAAAGACTTAAACAGAAATATAATAATTCACTAATGCTAGCATTAATGAATTATAATTTATTACTGTTAAATTAGAATTAATGAATTATTTATGTTTAAATCTTAATCTTTTTACTAGCATTAATTTAAAATTATAATTATAATATTTGTATATGTTGTCTATTTTTTCGCATTTATTCTGATTCTCACATATAAGTAATAATTTGTTGGAGAAGAAAAATAAATGAAATACATTTTTGTCCTTATAAGGGTAAAAATGTCAATTTAAAAGAAAAAGGAGAAAATCATCACTTTTAAAATAATGGAGGGACAAATAAAATGTTGATACATGAATAACTTTGGAGGAAAAAGTGCTATAAGAATATAATTTATAAGGAAAAAAGTGTCATTTTCCTTCGATAGAATTAGGATTATTGAGGAATTAAAAATGAAAAATGAGAAGTATATTTTTCGGGAAAACTCAATGCAATTTTTTAGGTGATTTTTTTTTTTTTTTTTTTTTGAGAGGAATAAGCATATAATTAAGAGAAAAAAAAATGTCATTTTCTCTAAAATCAAATCCATTTCAATTTCAACATGTGAACCGAACATCCGTCGGCAAATCATTAATCACGGGATAGATGACAAATACCATCAACCATGTAATAGACGCATCCTCAGCTGAAGTATAAGAAAGGTATAAGTGGAGGGCATGAGGCAAAAGCTAAGTATTGATGTTCTTATGCAAGAATAAAGTTTTTCGGGATGGAAGAGTAAACTTTGAAGATGAACAATGTGCATACAGTAGCTGCCCAAAAAGCGCATGTTCCAACTCTAATAGAATCATAACCCCGAATATGTCAAATTTTGGAAGTGGATTCTCAAATGTCTCTGCATGAATTTTGGATATCAAGTAAGGAAAACCGAACTTAGGGAGTCCGTTTTTCTCTCCTATAGAGTCGGCCTCCCTGTGTCCGGTTTTAGTACTATGTATTGCACGTATTTCGATTTCAATAAATAGTAAGGTCTGCGTATTTGTATTTTGATTTCAATAAATAGTAAGATCTGTGTATTTGAACTTGAATGTTATTTATTTGAAGTTAATTAATAAAATTGTTTAAGATTAATTGTATAAATATACTGAAAATCATGAAGCTATTCTTCACATTGTTCCCATCATGAAGCTATTAATAGTTCATTTTGTGTTATATAATTGGTTAAGTTCCTCATTTAAATTTTGACGAATGTAATATTCAACCAATCAATCCCGAATACATTTTTTGAAAATGAGAAAAAAAAACTGAAAAATATGTAAAAAATGAAATAAATAAAAGAAAAGCTTACGTGATATATAAGTAATAGCTTGTTCAAGAATTAGGATGTGTTGAGCATGTTGTTCAGCATCGTCATACTGTTCAAATTATCATTACTTGCGTGTGAGAGCTGAAAATTATTTTCTTAACCCACAGTACGGAGATATTCTTGCACTCGAGAATCGCGAGCGGCATCGCACACTGTTACAGTATCGTACCTGGCAACTTTCACTTCATAATCGTAGTTAGGATTGGTCCAAATTGTTCTACTACGATGTTGCATTTGAAATAGGTTAACACATTCGGATCAATTGGTCCAGGATTCACTCCTTGTCGTGACATAACTATCCTTTATAATATTCATAACAATGTTATTAACCATATAAGTACTAACACATGACATATTTGAGGACGTGTATAATTTTAAAAATTGTGTTACTCATTTAAAAAAAAAAAACGTGCACATAAAGAAATAATAAACAAATAAAACAAAGCCGGCACTATAAATGTTGAGAAAATGTATATTCTTTTACTTTAAAGATTATTGACATACATTTCTTCCAACAACACTCATAAAAATTTTGTTAGTCATAATTATACCAATATCAAACCACAATCATACCAAATTGACTCAATCATACAAAAATATCTAATCATACCAAAATCAAACTACAATCTTAAACATTAATTTGAATAATAAATGATAAATGACATAATCATAAACGACTAGGTCTTCTCTAACATTTATGTAATCATACCAAAATCACACTACACTTATAAACATAAATCATGCCACAATCTTACTCTATATAATAGCAAAATGTTTTTTGCTAATCAATTTCTCGCCTAAATGAAATTGCATCATTTTAAGGTATTAAATACCAATTAAATGAAATTGCATCATTTTAAGGTATATAATGCAGCATACTTATCTATTTTCAATACATGTTAATCTACAATTATTGTTATTTAATGATGAAGCAGGTAATACATTCCAGTATTTTTAAGTTAACATTTTATTATATAAATTAATTTATTGTTAAGCAGGTATTATTTTTTCTTTCATGTCATGAAATATTTCATATTTAGTTTAGATTTATATATGTTTTACGTATATAATTATTATTATTAAGCAATGTTTAAGAAAAGATTTTCGGAGTTAGTTTCAATGTATGATGATGATACTGTATTTTTTATTTATATATTGTCAAGTATATGTACTATAGGCTTTAATTGAAAATCATATTAATAAATGTTTTTATATGTAAGAAAATTTAATTTCATAATTTTTTATTGTATATTGTTTGAATTTCCTAATTTTTAATTTTTTTTTTATAAAAATATGTGTGTGTGTGTGTGTGTGTGTGTATATATATATATATATATATATATATATATATATATATATATATATATATATATATATATATATATATAATTATTTTAATGTACACTTTTTAAATCTCATGTGGTATGTTATAACACAATTCTTTATAATATATGCTAACAGTATATGATGTTCGATATATCAACTAATTAGTATTGTTAAAGAAAAATACATTTCAGAATAAGTTTTAATTTCATGATTAATATTTTATTTTATTGTTTTTAAAATATTATCAATAATAAAGTTACTTAAATTTTATGCCGTGCATCGCACGGGACAAAAACTAGTTATAATAAAAAATCATACATCATTTGATTCAATCCAAAAAGATGAAATAAGCAGAATTCTAATTAAATAAAAACAATAGTATATAAACGGCCTACCCTACGCGGTTTCAATAGTTATGCTGTGCAACCGAATGTACCATGCGCATGGTGCATACGATGTAAAACGACGTCGTTTTGACTAAAAACACGCGTCCCACTTTAAAAAAAAAAAAAATTCAGGTTCGATTCTCGGCAATAGCATTATTGTGGATATATAGTTATGAATTTCTGGATATATAGTTATAAATTTGTGGATATATAGTTATGAATTTATGGATATTTAGTTCATTCATTGTGGATATTTAGTTCATTCATTGTAGATATTTACTTCATTCATTCACTATGGATATATATTTATTGATTTATGGATATATAGTTATGAATTTCTGGATATATAGTTATGAATTTATGGATATTTAGTTCATTCATTGTGGATATTTAGTTCAATCATTGTGGATATTTAGTTCATTCATTCATTCATTGTGAATTTTTACTTCATTCATTCATTGTGGATTTTTACTTCATTCATTCACTGTGGATATATAGTTATGAATTTGTAGATATATAGTTATGAATTTCTGGATATATAAAAATGCTATTGTCGGGAATCGAACCTGATTTCTTCTTTAAGTGGAACGCGCGTTTTTTTAACCAAAACGACACCGTTTTGCAACGATGCACCTTGCAAGGTGCATTCGGTTGCACAGCATAATTTGCGACGCCGTTTCTGATCCCATTTTCATTATATTGGTAGGCCATTACTTATTAAAATTACTAAATGCCTAATCATCTATCATCCATGTGCATAAAGAATTTTTCACTACAATTGGACGACAACGAATGCTTAAGTAGTTTCCAGAAAATCTTGGGTGTCTGATGGAATTAATTAATCCGGGGGTCCGTGTTAATTAACCCAATTAATAAACTGACGCCTCCATGAAGAAAATATGAATGATAAAAGGATTGCAGGGAACCAATAAATAAGAAATAAATATGCAGAACACAAGATATTTAACGTGGAAACCAATACGGTGAAAACCACAAGTCTTTTTGGGCTAAGCCAAGCCGTAATCCACTAAGTTGTGTAGTACATGTACATAGGTAAGTAGGCCATGGCCATGAAATATTTGGAAGAAGAAAGAACCTATACGTAGAAGAGAGGTCCCCCCGTTTGAGACTGGCGTGAATCTTTATATAATGCTATTTGTGCAGTTGTAACTTTCCGTAGCATTTCCTCTTTTCTTGCCATGATGACCTCTTCTCTTTGACTAATATATTGTTATTATTATTATAAAATAATAATAATAATAATAATAATAATAATATGGCATGCATATTATATTATTCCATCATGAGTCCCCCACTTTCTTAACCGTAAGTATTTTTCGGTATAAGAAAGTAGGAAAACAGATGTTCACCGAATAAAAATGATAACACTCGGAGTGCATCCTTAACGAGCAGTGTAGTCTGACTACACGTTTGTGCGCGGAGCACCAAAGTTCTGACCTTCCCTACTCGGAGCATTCAAGATCATATTAGAGTCACACTTAGGTACACGGAGCACCAAGGAGTTCATGACGGTCATTTCCTGTAATTGACATATATGACAATGATCAGCGGGGCATGCCCTTAATATCGGTTTAAATGTGAAATTAAAAATTGAAGATAGGTTCAAAAAATCTCTATCTTCCTTTAATTTATTGTGACCAACACCAAACTTATTCTTCGGAACTGTTGTTGTAAGAGGTAGCGCTTATCGTGAAATTTACAAGGTAGCGCTGAGCTTACCGTAAAATTTAGGTGGCAGCGCAGGGCTTGCCTCGCAATATAATTGGTAGCACAGAGCTTACCAACATTATATAAGTGACAACAGCAATTTTCGAATAAATTGAATTGGCAATTGGTCACATTCACAAGTTGACTAATAATAATAATAATAATAATAATAATAATAATAACAGATGCTTATCTTTGGCCAATTGACATTCTTCACGTGCTTGGCAGAGGTGAGGGATAGAGAGAAAGGGGATCCACAAACTATCAGTAACTGCCATCTTTCACGTATGCACAAACACACGCATGGATTTCTAGAAGCCATTTACTGCATCTTTCCTGCTCTGCCGGCGGCGGTGGTTAAAATATGCAGTCGAATTTGATGATTATTGTCACTGCCCTCAACCTCCAATAGCATTCATCAAAGCTGAAGTAAGATCAGAGGCCTTTTTGGAGGTGTACAAGATCATCTTCTACAACTGTCAAGTGGACAGTCACCACCCTCTACGTGCATGTCTACCGGCAGTTCTACCGCGACTGCACCATCACCGGAACCATCAACTTCATGTTCGGGAACGCAGCCGCCATTTTCCAGAGCAGCAAGTTGATCATCGGGAAGCCGCTGATAACCAACGGCTCAGCCAATCTTGCATGGAAACCACACAGGGAAGAGCCCAAGCCGACGGACCTTCCGAATCGCAATCTTCAACTCCACACTTATAGGCTCATGGGGCTTGCATTGGATGTGGTGGAGTCGCGGTCTCTACGGATCGATGCACAATGTCGTTGCCATCGCAATCTTCATAGAAGTAGAAACAACGAACAAGACAAAATCAAATCCAGACCTTGACACGACGATTCAATCTATTTTTTTTTCTTTCAAAAAGATGGCTGGTACGACAAGTAAAGCATGCAATGTGATCGTTAATTGCAATAGTTGTGATAAACTGAAAGTAGAGAGCATGTTCGAGCTTGTACAGCCACTCTCAACAAGAGCACCATTGATGAAATTAATTAACCCGGGGTCCGTGTTAATTAACCCAATTAATAAACAGACGCCTCCATGGAGAAAATATGAATGATAAAAGGATTGCAGAGAACCAATAAATAAGAAATAAATATGCAGAACACAAGATATTTAATGTGGAACCCAATACAGTGAAAACCACGAGCCTTTTTGGGCTAAGCCAAGCCGTAATCCACTAAGTTGTGTAGTACATGTACATAGAGTAAGTAGGCCATGTCCATGAAATATTTGGAAGAAGAAAGAACCTATACGTAGAAGAGAGGTCCCCCCGTTTGAGACTGGCGTGAATCTTTATATAATGCTATTTGTGCAGTTGTAACTTCCCGTAGCATTTCCTCTTTTCTTGCCATGATGACCTCTTCTCTTTGACTAATATATTGTTATTATTATTATAAAATAATAATAATAATAATAATAATAATAATAATAATAATAATAATAATAATAAGGCATGCATATTATATTATTCCATTAGTGTCAATGTTAAAAATTTCTTAGATTTATAAACCAGCTATAATTTCTATAATTTGAATTATTTTGGTAATTGCTCTTGTAATGCTGGATGTTTGGTTCGTCTAGTTTGAAGCCACATAGTGGCAGAAATGCTGCTTTAATACAATTATTTTTTTATTTGTTTTTTAAAATACAATTGTTATTTGATTAGCAGTATATCCAGGTTATCAAAAGAAAAGGAAATAATTTAAGATGTTCTTTCCAAAATTTAAAAAAAAAGAATTAACAAAGAAACGGACTTCACATGTACAGTTATGCTATTTTTTATTTTTTATTTTGAAAACAAGATGAATTATTTTAAATCAATGGAAACATTTGATTCAAACCAACAAGGATGAAAAAAGACCTGACCTTTTGATGCAAATTTATGTTTCTTCAAGAACAAAATCACCAACAACACTGTTCTGCTGTTGTTGCCGTCACCACCGCCACCGCCGGCTGCCGTCAAAATCGCCACCAATTGCTGCCACCAATTGCCAAGACTTACAAACAAGTTTGGAATGTTGATTATTGTTCAAAGTTTTGGGACCAAAAATCTTTGTTTTTGTTTTTCAATATTCAAATCTGGGTGGGACCATACAAGTGCTTTATAAATGTAAAAATCTGGGGTAGAAGCTGCTGGGGGAATAGATGAAGATGATGAATAAATAATATTAGGGTTTACTTTTCTAGATGAGTGGGTCCCCGTATTATCCACTGTACACACAACGTATAAAATAAAATACTTGGTCCCGTATTATACAAACAAGCGTAAGCGTAATGGGTAGAAAGACTTCAATTAATAATTGCATTGTGCTAGTCTGTTCCTTATACAACCGGACTGCTCCAACATGGTTTTTAATACTTGGGCAACACTTTTCATGCAGCTACTTTCTTGTATCCACCTCCAAGATTCTGCACCCTGGACAAAACCACCTGTTCGGTCTTATAATTACTAGATATGTCATCACATTACATAATTTATTTTTTATTAGTAGAAATCACATTACATAATAGTTAGTATTTAAATTTACAATTTATCCTATTAGTTATAATAATAAATTTTCATTGTCATTATCGATTATATTTATCAAAAAATTGTATGTAAAATATAAATTACATTTGCCAAGTATGCGTGCCCAATATGAATTGAAGAAGCATCTTTATGTACGTCAGACATGACTGCTCTGGGCAGCTTCGTTTGAACAGATGGATTCATAAATTACACAATTCACATAGCGATGGAATCTCTTAGATTAACTTTACAAAAAAGTTAAAAGAGTAAATACCTAAAATGGTCCCTTGACTATAGCTAAATTCACAAATTGATTCTCGACTTTTGATTTCAACCAATTAAGTTCTTAACTTTTCAATTTTGACACAATTTCGTCCTCTGTTAATTCCACCGTCAACTGACTGTGAAACCTAAGGACAGACTCGTAATTTTACATTCTTCCCTTTAATTCCGCCGGGTCCGAGGGCTTGGCAATACGTGAACTCATCGGTAAACATGACAAAATTTGCAACTCTCCACCATCCTTCATCGGGTCGCCGCCTTCGTCGTGGCCTACTCTTATTATGGGAACAGTGACACTAACATTAATGTTCACAGTGTTAACACTTCGTGCTACAACACGCCTCTGAGCTCTCCTCCCAAGCTACGGTTGCCCAGTTTGGGGAACCACCCACCTACCTCCTCTACCAGCTGATCCCGGCTTTGCCGAGAGAGCCGCCAAGTTTTCTTGTTTCAGGAGCCGTAGTTTCAACGGCAGAACGAGCCAATTGGGGTTAAACAGCAACTCTGAAACTCTGTATAGATCTTGTGCTCCATTAATGGGTAATGCCAGGTTGCCTAGGGTTTCGAGTAGCCCTGCCCTTAAGCAAGCTGGATCCCCGATGCAAAACATGAACTCCGGTCTATCCCGTGCTGAATTGAAGCCTGCAAACCCATTGCCTCCGGTTTCGGGCTCTGATCACAAGCTGGGTAGCTCCAATTCTAACGAGGCATCCTCTATTTCAGAGCAAGTGCCTAGTAGCGGGTTGAAAAGCCCTAATGATTTGACTTCCAGGAAGAGGAAAGCGCCTTCAAGAGGGAAAGCTAAGGTATCAACAACTAGGACTCGGATTTCTTCTCCGGAGGCGAACTCCGTGAGGCAAATGGAGCATTCGAAGAATTTGGAGGCAAGTTGGGGGGCGAAGCTGAGCTTGGGGAACGACTTGAGGATCTTCTTCTTCAGGCCTTTGTTGGCCGGAGGTAGAGGAGGAGCGGTGGCTCTAGCAGAGATCCGGTGGATCCAAGCGCAGCGAGCGACTGCCACGAGACCGAGGACGCAAATTAGGGCGCAGAGAAGCGCGACAAAGATGACAACAAAGTCGAAATCGAAGCCTCCGATTTGAGATTAATCGTTAGGCGGCAGAGTAGAAGAAGGTTGATTCGACGATTTTACACCGCCATGTAGAAGAGGGTGGCGTCGTGGTAGAGGAATGTTGGAATGATCAGTCATGTGGAAGAGGGCGGTGTTGGTTGTGCTGTGGGAGCAAAGCGGAGCGGAAATGAAGTGCAAAGGCGAGAACCATGTGAATTTACCTCTTTGTCCACGGATATCACGGTAAGTAGACGACCACACTAACAGAGGATGAAATTGTGTCAAAATTGAAAAGTTAAGGACTTAATTGGTTGAAATCAAAAGTCGATGACTAATTTATGAATTTAGCTATAGTCAAGGGACCATTTTGGGTATTTACTCAAAGTTAAAACCACAAAGTAAGAAGCAAAAAGTTAAAAGCGGCATAAAGTTGATTCCGAGAAGTTAATCCAGAACATTTAAGGGATTCCGAGTCGTTATTCTTTTGCTTAGTTACTTAAGTTTTTCGCGCTTTACGCCTAAGAGCAACCCCATCAGTGTATAATGTACAAGTCATGGAGAGTAGGCCTCAAGTTCAAGAGAAACTCACCCAAAACCAACAAGTGTCTAAGTAATAAAAGCACAATTTTACCAACAATTAGACAAATTACTCTTAAAGAAAACTAAACTTAGTCTAAACAAGAAAAGTACATTGTCCAAGCCCCAACTACAAAATAGCCCGTAACCAAGAATGTCCCAATTTTGTCAAAATTCAGCAACAAAATGGCACGCAAATCTCAAAATATGCCAGAATATCAGAAGCAACCCAAAAGCTAAGCAAGCTATAAGGAGGTACTATACACAAGCCCGCAAACTAGAACAAAAAGAGTGGCAGACAAGGCTGGATAGTTATACTGTGCATCCATATGCACCATGCATGGTGCATACGGATGCCAAAACGACGTCGTTTTATTAAAAAACGCGCGTCTCCCCTTTTAAAAAAAATTCAGGTTCGATTCCCAGCAACAACATTATATTGTTCATTCATTCTGGAATTTTAGTTCATAGATTATGGAATTATAGTTCATTGATTATGGAATTATAGTTCATCGATTATAGAATTGTAGTTCATCGATTCTGAAATTTTAGTTTATAGATTATGGAATTTTAGTTCATTCGTTCTGGAATTTTTAGTTCATAGATTAGATTATGGAATTATAGTTTATCGATTATGGAATTTTAGTTCATATGTTGTTGCTGAGAATCGAACCTGATTTTTTTTTTTTAAGGGGAGACGCGCGTTTTATTAAAACGACGTCGTTTTTGCATCCGTATGCACCATGAGCATAATTTGCCGACAAGGCTGAAGTATGAAACAATTACACAGGCCTAAAAAAATGTTGAATGCTTGTAGTTGCTTAACATATTTAATCATTGGACATGATATTTTCCACAATAAGAAGCCAATGACAACCACTCCAGTCTCCATATACATGTAGCATTAATTTTGTATAAAACTAAAGAGAAATAATAGTACGTACTATATGTAACCAATTAACCAAACAACCAATATACGCAATAATGTTTTGTTTAATTATTCTTGACAAGTTTTCTCTTGAGGGATGGTTTATTGTACCACTACATCCATATCCGGATATCCCTAAGATAACATAGCATCAGATGGAACATTTAAGCCTTCTTAAAGTTTACCTCCAAAGGGGGAAGGGAACTGTCTACTACCAAACGCCTGTGTCCGTTCTCGACCTTAATGCCAATATCTTGGCAAACAGGATTGCAGTCGCACAACGACACCGGACAAAACTTGAACTTGTACCCATTCTTGGTCTTCATAATCATGAACCAGCTTCTCGCCGTGGAAGAGCTCGGGTTTCCCTTATCTCCACCGCTCAACACGTACTGAACCACGTCAACGTTTTCCGGATCGTGTGCGATTTGCCAGACAGTAGACTCCTGGCATCCCGTGTTTGAGCCAGAGAACACGACGTTGAGATCCGTCCCATTGCGAACCGCGCCTTTGGGTTTCACGGGGAAGAACGATACCGAGTCGCCGTCCACTTTTGGGGCGACTTGGACGACGCTCTTCGGGCAGGTGTCGTTGCCGGTGGAGGATAGGTCGAGCCCTCCTCCCTGTTTCGGCTGCACTGGGACAACGTAGTACTTCACACCGCTTTGGACGGCCTTTCCGTCGGCGTCGAGCACCGTGAGGGGTGTCTGTGCTGCCTCGCAAAGCAAGGCGAAGAAGAGAAAGAGAGATAAGAATAAAAATGGAGTCTCCATTAAATTCCTATGTCTTGAAACTATCTATTATGAGATGAGGGAAGAGCCACGAACCTAGCAAGGATTTAATAGGGCTCAGAAGTGTGGGGATCGGATGTGTCTATTAAATGATTGATGGATTTGTTCTTGTTTGGTGGAGGTAAAAAATCAAGTCCAACACCAAGTTACTGGAGATTGTTTAAGTAGGTTTGAAAAATCAAAACTATCATCTTGAGAATTGTTTCTCGAAATGTGGGGATATAAAAAATAAAATTAAATCTTTGTTACAAATTATAACTTTTGCATAATAGTGAGCTTTTGAATTAACAAGTGATAATAGAGCTAGTTCATGTGTTCGAGTACTTACCCATTTTTGGTTCAAATAAATGAGGAATGAATTTGATGGAATTAGGATTATTCAGCCCAAAATTAATAATGGAAAAGTATAAGTTTAGAACAATTTTAATGAGGGCTTTTGGGTCAATTATATTTTTGCGAAGTAAGAGAAAATGATGTGGCTAGGATAGAGTTGTGAACTAGAGCAAGATGAATTGAAGAAGCATCTTCACGTCAAACATTGCTGCTTTGGGCAGTGATGTTTGGTGAGGTTTTTTGAGACTTTTAATTCTAAGTGAAAGTGAGAAAATGAGGAGTGAGAATATGAAAATTTTTTACTAGAGAAATTGATTTTTTTGTGTCGGTAGTGAGTACCACCTAAAAAACAACATAATTTTCGTGTGCATGCGCACCAGAAGCGCCAGTCAAGTGGGTTAACATAGCTTAATTCGTTTTTTTTTTTTTTTTTTTTTTTTTTTTGTTTTTTTTTTTCTTCCCTCTTTCTCTTCTACTACTTGGCACCTTAAAATTTGTGCAAAAAATCAAACTATTGAGAGCATCTTCAATAGTAATTGATTTTTTGTGGTTTTTGAGGTGTCAACTAGAACAGAAATGATGGAGAAAAAAAAAAGAAATTTGCCAAAAAAAAAAGAGGATAAAAAGCAGTGCATTACGCACCTACTGGGCACGATAATTGCGTCACACGTAATTTTTCTTTGCTTTTTCCCTTTTCTCAGACATGTAGGGACCCACAAAAAAACCATAATAGCAGGAGAAAAAATCAACTCAAAAAGCAATCACCACATTTGTTGAAAACCAAACATCTAGTTTTTACTATTCTAAAAATCATGTAAAAATCCCTATTGTGGATGCCCCGAGGATGCTCTTGTCAAATTTCACAAGGATCTTTGTATATACTTAGGTTTAAGAGCATTTCTATTAGTAGTTTTTAAGTGATTTTTTATGGAGCCAAATGTGATATGGAAGAGAGAGAAAGGGGAGAAAGAAGGAAAAAGTGTCTCACCAAAAGAATTTCATTTATTGTTTTTCTTTTTTCTTTTTCTTGTTTTTTTCCCTCAGTCTTTCTCTCCTACTTAGTTCATAAAAATTTGTGAAAAAACTATACTAATGGAGTTGCTCTAAGTAATTGTCATTGTATGAACGTGAAGAAAGCGGATAAATACATCTTTGTCTACAATAAAATGAATTTGGATATAATTTACTTTCTTCTTTCAAATGTGCACAAGGGATCCAATCATTGTTGTGTGGATGGTACAATCATTATTGTATGGACCATTATTTTATTTAGGAGAATACATTATTTGAATACTGTTTGAATATTGAAAGTACATTATTTTGTATAATGTACATTTAGTACAAAAATAATGTTCTTTTTAGTATATTAAATGTACTTTTTTTTTTTTATAGTCTACACAATAATTTGTCCAAGAGATTTGGCACTTTAGATATAATCATTACACTGTCACTGATTAGTTTTAAATGTTGATATCTTCTTTTAAATACTTCTACATACTTAACTAGTGAACTAAATTTGTTAAGTAACTTTTTCCACATACAAAAATCATTAAAAACGAGTTAATAACAAAATAGTTCCTCGACTATAGCATATAATTAACTCCTCGACTATCCAGTTTAACAAATTAAGTTCTCAACTATTCAACGTTTACTCAATAAGGTAGTCAACTATTCAATCCTTACTCAATAAAATCATCGGCTATTCAATCCTTACTCATTAAGGTCCTCAACGAATGATTGATTTGTAAATTATTGAGTAATAAAAATTGAATAGTTGAGGACTTAATTGATAAAATTGATAATTGATTACTAATTTGTAAATTATGTCATAGTCGATGGACCATTTTGGATATTTATGTAGGAACCGTTGGTAGGAAAACAAATAATAATCAAATAAAATTGACTATTATTTTCTGAAAAGAAGGGAAGAAAAGATGAAGAAATTTGGCTAGTGTTTGGTGTTGGGTTTTTTGCAAGAGTCAAGTGAGCACTCTTTCCTTAAAACCTTATTTGCCACCTCCCAAAGATGCTAGGAGCGTTGTGGCCCAGGCTTTCCAGGATAAAACTTGCTAGTGATTCAATGTTTGAGCACTCAAACGAGGAATCCGGCGAGCAAGACACGGCTATGAACACAGTAGGCAAAAGAAAGAGTAGAAGCAGAGAGGTTTTGAGGCTAAAGGATGAACTTTCGTGTTCAGTATTTTCTGTGTGTAAAACTCTACTGCCCAACTCCTCTTTATATAGGGGTGAAGGATTTAATAGCTTTTAATTAGGCACTTAAGGGCACCCCTCCACCTTCCTGTAACAGCACCATTAACATGGCCTCCAATTCAAAATTAAAAATTGAAATTAACTCAAAGAATTAATTTCGTAACAGTAGAATTGAACAGCCAACGGTCACAAACTGCACAGGTTCAACGTAGGCCGAAACTTCTAGTTTCGACCCCAGGCCGAAACTTCTAGTTTCGACCCCAGGCCGAAACTTCTAGTTTCGGCCATGGGCCCTTATCATGTCTCGGCCCGCAAGGCCGAGACTTCAGTTTCGGCCTATAGCCAATACTGCATGTTATTGGTTTCGGCCACCACAAGGCCGAAACCAAGGTGTGGCCGAAACTACCTACTGGTTTCGGCGGCCAAACCAAGGTGTAGTTTCGGCTACATCTTACAGTGGCGTGCTGGAAAATGACAGTCCGGCATAACTTGGCCGAAACTACCTACTGGTTTCGGCGGCCAAACCAAGGTGTAGTTTCGGCTACATCTTACAGTGGCGTGCTGGAAAATGACAGTCCGGCATAACTTAACCCGCAAGGCCAGCCAAATTCCGTGCACGCGAGCTCGGGCTTGAATCAAGCCTTTTTCAATCTCTGCTAGTTGGAATTTGATTTGCACCCCCCCCCCCCCCCCACGCGCGAGAAAGCCTCTATGCTATACAATTCTACAAGCTTCAAAAGAGCTCTTGTATATAAGGGGGGAAAATCTTCATTCCAAAGCAATGTGGGACAAAAACTCTTTTTTTCCCTTCATTTTCCAACTCAAATGGGTCTACTTTGAGAATCAATATCTCATTCACCCATTATCCGTTTTGAGTGTACAATATATCAAACTCTTTATCTCACTACGAAGAATCCGAATCCACTTTGACCCGACCCAAATCGGAAGTGGACCCTACTAATAATTGTACCACAAAATAGCCACTTAACATGCCATTTTAAGCTATTTTTTCCAACAATCCCCCACATGAATGAAAAATTGATTTTCGGGGTATTTTGAAATCGGAAACAACTGTGTTCAAACGGTCGATCCCTGCATAGGATAGGTAGGGAGTCACTATACCCTTTGAACCTTCCCTCGTAAAGACATGTTTACTCTACTGGCTGTACGGTAGAACGCGATGTCTTTGAACCGACTGCCGTTTGTGTAGATGATGACATATCTCACACAGGAATCTCCCAACCATGCTCTTGCTCTCACGAGTGTGCCCGTTTTGGTCGTGGGTCACCGTTCCTGGTTCTGCGAGAGTTTCTAAAGAATTGTGCCCAACAATTCTCCTTTGAAGCGACCCTCACTTCTCTCTAACATAGGTGATTCTTTCTTGAGTACCCCGCATACTCAAGAATCATTAAAGCATTAACATGCTAGCCTCTTGCGGGAGTCATTGTTTTAACGAGGAGTGGTAGGGAGTCCGAGACCCCCACAGTGACGCGCTCCGTTCCATAGTTTAGTTGTCCCATTGAACCTAGGTGCCAGCTAGGTTGGGTATCCACTATAGAACTTTTTAGTCCAAGGGCATTAGACCCATTCCTCGTGTCAACTTCTCCACAACTTCTTTGCCTAACCCTTTGGTCAACGGATCCGCTATATTGTCTTTTGACTTTACGTAGTCAATCGAGACAACACCAGTTGTGAGTAGTTGTCTAATGGTATTATGTCTACGGCGCACGTGTCTAGATTTACCATTATACATATGACTCTGTACTCTCCCAATTGTGGCTTGACTATCGCAATGCACACATATTGGAGGTACCGGTCTTTCCCAATTAGGAATATCCTCTATAAAATGGCGTAGCCATTCAGCCTCTTCACAACCTTTGTCCAAGGCTATCAGCTCAGATTCCATCGTGGATCTAGCTATCACAGTTTGCTTAGAGGATTTCCATGCAACGGCTGCACCGGCTAGTGTAAACACGTAACCACTCGTGGACTTAGAGTCCTTAATATCAGATATCCAGTTCGCGTAGCTATACCCTTCAAGTACAGCGGGATATCTCCCGTAGTGCAGTCCAAGATCACGAGTATACCTCAAGTATCTCATAACCTTTACTATTGTCTTCCAGTGCATAGCACCGGGGTTACTCGTATATCTACTGAGTTTACTAACCGCAAAGGCAATGTCTGGCCTAGTACAACTCATAAGATACATTAAGCTACCAATAACCCGAGCATATTCCACTTGTGAAATACCTTCTCCGTGGTTCTTGGTTAGATGAATGTTTGTATCAAACGGTGTCCTAGCCACTTGACTATCATCCTTGTTAAACTTCTCAAGGATTTTGTCAATATAATGTGATTGGCTCAACACGAGACCATCAGGTCTTCTAATGATTCTAATCCCGAGGATTAAATTAGCCAAACCCATATCCTTCATGTCAAATCTCGCATTTAACATGTTCTTGGTAGACTTGATCATCCGATCATTACTACCAACGATGAGAATATCATCGACATATAAACAAAGAATGACGTAGCCGTCTATCGTTTCCTTAACGTAGACACATTTGTCACTTTCGTTTATTTTAAACCCGTTAGTTAACATCGCATGGTCAAACTTCTCGTGCCACTGCTTAGGCGCTTGTTTTAAACCATAGAGCGATTTAACCAACTTACACACTTTCCTTTCTTGGCCCGGAACCACGAACCCTTCGGGTTGTTCCATATAGATTTCCTCATCTAATTCGCCATTTAGAAAAGCGGTTTTCACATCCATTTGATGAACTTCCAAGTTCCGCAGCGCGGCTATGGCAAGTATCATCCTTATGGAGTTTATTCTCGTCACGGGAGAATACGTGTCGAAGTAATCGAGGCCCTCGCGTTGCCTGTAACCCTTGATTACAAGCCTAGCCTTATACTTCTCGATGGAACCGTCCGGTTTCATCTTCCTTTTAAAGACCCACTTGGATCCTAAGGGGTTTACTACCCGGAGGAAGATTAACGAGTTCCCAAGTGTGATTCTGTAGGATAGAATCCACTTCACTTTTTATAGCCTCTTTCCACATTGGTCCTTCCGTAGAAGTCACAGCTTCTACATACGTTCGAGGCTCGTTCTCTATCAGACAAGATAGAAAATCGGGTTCATTTTCTAATAAACAAGTTAGAGTACCCCAATCGTACTCTAACAAGTAAGTTAGAAAATCAGGACCGAATGATTTTCCAACTCTCGCCCGCTTACTGCGTCTCGGCTCGAGCTCGGGTTCTTTCTCAGATTCCCCACTATCATTATCCATAGTTTCGTCAAACGTTCGTTTTGACGTACTTGGTCCCTCGTTGGACCTACAAGGAAATATATTTTCGAAGAAATATGCATTCCTTGATTCTATTATCGTGTTCTCGTGTACATCCGGATTATGGGACTCATGTACTAAGAACCGATAAGCACTACTATTATGTGCATAGCCAATAAAGATACAGTCCACCGTCTTAGGACCTATCTTTATTTTCTTAGGTGTTGGCACCAAAACTTTGGCAAGACACCCCCACACTTTCAGGTACTGGTAGGAAGGTTTCCTACCGTTCCACAGCTCATAAGGAGTCTTATTGAGCTTCTTGCGGGGTACCTTATTCAAAAGGTAGTTACTTGTCAAAATCGCCTCACCCCACGCATCTTGAGGTAGGCCCAAAATTATAAGCATCGCATTCATCATATCTTTCAATGTACGATTCTTTCGTTCGGCAACACCGTTCGATTGAGGTGAGTAAGGTGCAGTACGCTCGTGTATTATACCTACACTCGCACAGACGTCACCAATAGGTGCTTCGTACTCACCACCTTGATCGCTTCTAACCTTCTTAATTCTTCGATTAAGTTGGTTTTCCACTTCATTCTTATAAAGAACGAATTTATCAACGGCTTCATCTTTGCTCTTAAGCAAATACACATAGCAGTATCGTGTGCTATCGTCGATAAATGTGATAAAATACTTATTACCACCTCTCGTTTGTATCGATCTAAAATTGCACAAATCACTATGGATTAATTCTAGTGGTTCAGTTTTCCTTTCAACCGATTTGAAAGGTACTTTCGTTAGTTTTGCCTCAACACAAATTTCACACTTGTTATTTGTGTCAATATTAAAGTTAGGAATATGGTCCATGCTAATTAATCAACGCATAGAATTAAAATTAACATGACCTAGTCTACCATGCCACAAATTGGAAGACTCAAGCAAGTAAACAGAATTAACTTTGCTTTTATTGATAACAGGAATTACACTGAGCTTAAAAAGCCCATCAGTTACATATCCTTTACCAACAAACATCCCTAACTTGGACAAAACTACTTTGTCTGACTCGAACACCATGCGAAAGCCATGCTTGTTCAACAGAGAGCCAGACACAAGATTCTTCCTCAGCTCAGGAACATACAGCACGTTGTTCAACGTCAGTTCCTTCTCGGAAGTCATCTTCAGAACCACCTTGCCCATGCCTTCCACTGCGGACTGAGTAGAGTTTCCCATCCACACCTTTTCACCCTCAACGGTCTCAAAGGTTTTGACAATCTCTCGGTTGCAACACAAGTGCCTGGTTGCACCGGTATCAATGAACCATTCACGAGGGTTTGAGCCCACGAGGTTCACCTCGGTCACCATAGCCGAAAGGCTAATCTCGACCTCCTTCTGATTGCTATCTCCAACAACGTTGGCTTCAGAACTCTTGTTCTTCTTCCTTGGAGCCTTGCATTCAGATGCTCTGTGGCCATGTTTGCCACAATTGTAGCATTCACCAGGAAACTTGTTCTTGGCAACTCCACCTTTCGGACCTAGCTTTCGCGTGTCCTTCTTGTTCCTCTTAGAGCTCTTACCGTGCTCCACAACATTGGCCTTAGCGCCAACAACGATAGGAGCTTTCCTAGCATTCGTCCTGTTCCCCTCCTCAATTCTGAGTCGCTGGATCAGGTCTTCCAGGTTCATGTCCTTTCGCTTATGCTTAAGGTAGTTCTTGAAGTCCTTCCAACCTGGAGGCAACAAATGGATCACGGATCCCACTTGGAAGGCTTCACTTAACACCATGCCCTCGTCATGGATCTCATCGAAGATTAATTGCAAATCTTCTACCTGACTTAGCACGATTTTTGAATCAACCATTTTGAAGTCGAGGAATCGGCCAACCACAAATTTCTTTGAGCCGGCATCCTCACTTCGGTATTTATGATCCAAAGCTTCCCACAAAGCTTTTGATGTGCTTATCTTTCGATATACATCATATAGCGTGTCACACAGTCCATTCAGGATGTAGTTTCGGCAAAGGAAGTCCGAATCCTTCCAATAGCCAACTGCCATCACGGATTGTGCATCTTGTTCCTTCAACTCGGGAACTTTCTCGGACAAGAACCTTGCCAAGCCGAGAGTTGCTAAGTAGAACAACATTTTCTGTTGCCACCTCTTGAAGTTCGAACCAACACCGGTGAACTTCTCCGGCTACTCAGCCGAACCACTCGGTACCGACGGTACCCGGACATGGGAATATATCCCTCAGTGCTCGCACCATCTTGTGAACCAACGTTCCCTGGTGTAGCATGGGAATTAGCAACATTGTTGCCATTTCCTCCATTGTTGTTCTCAACAACATTTTCTTCCCCATTGTTAACGATTGGCAACTCCGGGTTCTCCATTTCTTCAAGGAAATTCGAGAAAACAACCAACGGGAAAACAAGAAATAAGGTTTTAAGACTGTAGGAACTGTTGGTAGGAAAACAAATAATAATCAAATAAAATTGACTATTATTTTCTGGAAAGAAGGGAAGAAAAGATGAAGAAATTTGGCTAGTGTTTGGTGTTGGGTTTTTTGCAAGAGTCAAGTGAGCACTCTTTCCTTAAAACCTTATTTGCCACCTCCCAAAGATGCTAGGAGCGTTGTGGCCTAGGCTTCCCAGGATAAAACTTGCTAGTGATTCAATGTTTGAGCACTCAAACAAGGAATCCGGCGAGCAAGACACGGCTATGAACACAGTAGGCAAAAGAAAGAGTAGAAGCAGAGAGGTTTTGAGGCTAAAGGATGAACTTTCATGTTCAGTATTTTCTGTGTGTAAAACTCTACTGCCCAACTTCTATTTATATAGGGGTGAAGGATTTAATAGCTTTTAATTAGGCACTTAAGGGCACCCCTCCACCTTCCTGTAACAGCACCATTAACATGGCCTTCAATTCAAAATAAAAAATTGGAATTAACTCAAAGAATTAATTCCGTAACAGTAGAATTGAACAGCCAACGGTCACAAAACTGCACAGGTTCAGCGTAGGCCGAAACTTCCAGTTTCGACCCCAGGCCGAAACTAGAAGTTTCGGCCATGGGCCCTTATCATGTCTCGGCCCGCAAGGCCGAGACTTCAGTTTCGGCCTATAGCCGAAACTGGCCGAAACCACCTACTGGTTTAGGCCACAAGACCGAACCAAGGTGTAGTTTCGGCTACATCTTACAGTGGCGTGTTGGAAAATGACAGTCCGTTTGGCATAACTTAGCCCGCAAGGCCAGCCAAATTCGTACCGGCGCACACGAGCTCGGGCTTAAATCAAGCCTTTTTCAATCTCTGCTATCTAACAATTTACTCTTAAACAAATCCAAATGGAGTTTCTAACTTTCTATTATCTATTTCCAAATACACACACACACACACACACACACACACACACACACACACACACACACACATATATATATATATATATATATATATATATATATATATATATATATATATATATATATATATTGGGAAGAGAGATTTTTATTGGGAAGAGAGATTTTTTAGAAATTGGGCGGGAAGTTAAAATTTCAGGATTTGTTTTTATATATAGAATAGATATAGATGTGTAAAGGGACTTGTATTACACTATTTTATAATTTCAGAGTAGAATTTTAACCCAGAATCTATACTATATATAAAAACAAAATCCTGAAATTTTAACTTCCCGCCCAATTCCTAAAAAATCTCTCTTCCTAATAAAATATATTGATTTCTACTTTCCCATTCGTACAATAATTCTGCGTTAAAATTCTATTCTAATATTATAAAATAGTGTAATACAATCTATACTATATATAAAAACAAAATCCTGAAATTTTAACTTCCCGCCCAATTCCTAAAAAATCTCTCTTCCTAATAAAATATATTGACCTTAAGTTGTAAAGTGTCAAAAGTTCGGCAAGGCATAACTTTTGACTCCGTTGTCCGTTTTGGACAAATGTTTTTTTGAAGTCGTGTATTTTTTCGAGATCTATCCACCGCAAACTGTCGTAGGCGGTTTGGAACACCAATTTCTAAAAAAAATACTTTATTAATGAGTTTCTAAGAAAAAACTATGAGAAACTTATGTTTTATTAATGAATTTTTAAAATTTTTAATTAAACAATTGTCCCGTGCATTAGTTAATAATCTTTCTTTATAATTTGTAAAATTATTTAATTATGGTAAATTTGGGAATAATTAATGATGATAATAGAAATCCTAGAAGAATATAGAATTGAACAATATTTAATTATTGTTATATTATTATTGTAACTCACGGAATACAAGAGTTAATGCCATTTTTGGTCCTAGACTTATTGGGGCATTGGCACTTTTCATCCTCCATAATAAAAATTGCCACTTAGTAGCCACTGTTATTGATCGTTGGACAGTTTTGATCCTCCGTCAATGACGCCGTTTGTTGACCGTGAATTAGAAGGGTTTTTCTGTCTTTTTATTTTCTAATCCTTGTATTTCTCCATCCATTGGTCACTGCTACATCCATTTCTTCAAACTGAGGTTATCCGCTTCAGTCCTTTCTAACATTAAGAAACCATCTTCACCCAACTAACAATCACAAATTTTACATTTGACATCAATCTCAAGATAATGGAAACAAGTGCAGTTGGAATAGAAGGGCGTTAGTCCATGCCTGTGGAAATTTTGTCGAGCATACAACATAACTAGCAAAGTCAGGAATATCACCCAACCCCTCCCTTAACCTTTCTGCATCAACTATAATAGGTATGCCCCTACTCTTTGCCTCCGCACTACAATCAAAGCAGTCTCATGCAGCCTTCCATCTAAGTAGACAATATTTACTCCAAGCGCTGAAGACAATTTTGATTTGGGTATGTAGACCCTCAGATATCATGGGTGGATATCCTGGAGTGAAAATGCATGTGCGAGTTTTTTTTTTTTTTTTTTTTGGTTGTCAACAATGACATATGTGAATGGTGAGTTTCCTCCTTTGGACACCACCATAAAATATGTATCAACACCATCCCTTTCAAGCTCATCAAGTATTCTTTCGCCATGCGAGTCATCAGCAACCTTAGATATGATCCTTAGATTAAGACCAAGACAAATTTTATCATTCGGGTTTTATCAAAGCATTGTCAGTGTTACCACCTCCTTGAACCTCAAAGCTGGTGCTCCGAATTTTATCATCCGGGTTGGGGAATGAAGCTACAGCAGCCAGGAAGTCAACACCGGCCATTCCAACACCTCAGACAATGCAATTTTTGGGGAGCGACGGATTCCACATTTTCAGCTTGAAACTTCAATGAATTTCAGGTAGAATAACAGAGTTTTTGAGGTTGTGCACCAAGTAGTTGTGGTCAGAGAGAGAGAGAGAGAGAGATGGAAATGATATTTGTGGTCAATATGGAAGGGAGGACTTACAAGTGCAAATTCTACATCACGCCATCTACAACTACAACTGCTATTTACCATAGGAGGGTTCGCCGACCTGCTGCCCTCTCTGCTTCGCCGGAACCAATAACCACCGGTGAAGGCCCCAACCTCGCCAGATCTGTTGCTGCACCGCCAGATCTGCCTTACTGGTCCGTCGCCGGAAGGAGTTACTGCCTCGTATGCTCGCCGCCGTACCCACAACTCGCCGGAGACGAACCTCGCTGCTACTCACTACCGATGGTTACTACTTAGCCGCCAAGTCTCGCCATCTCGCCTCACAGGAGTCACAGCAGCGCTGGTCTAAACAAGATTAGAAGAATAAGGCATAAAAAGACAGAAAAGCCCTTCTAATTCACGGTCAACAAACGGCTTCATTGACGGAAGATCAAAACTGTCTAACGACCAATAACAGTGTGTACTAAGCGGCAATTTTTATTATGGAGGATGAAAAGTGTCAATGCCTCAATAAGTCTAGGACCAAAAATGGCATTAACTCCGGAATACAATACAAGAATATTTAATTATGGTTATATTATTATTGTGCCCTACGACCATTATATACTAACAGTACTTGAAAAGAAACTAATAATAATAATAATATAAGTGGTAATAATAATATCTAAAAGTAATTAAGTGTTAATAATAATAGTGAGAATATTAACGTAAGAGTTGTAACATAGAATAAATTGTAATAATTAATAACTATAGTCTAGGATTAAATTTTGAATTGTCAGGAAAGATAAACGACCTCTGGTGAAATTAACTCTTAAATAATTATATATCGATTTAAATATTCCTAATATATTACAACAATTCCATTCCGTGCATCGCACGGATGAAAATACTAGTTATTGTAAGAATGGGAAAGTAGAAATCAATATATTTTATTGGGAAAAGAGATTTTTTAGGAATTGGGCGAGAAGTTAAAATTTCAGGATTTTGTTTTTATATATATAGTATAGATGTGCAAAGGGAATTGTATTGCACTATTTAATAATTTTAGAATAGAATTTTTACCCAGAATTATTTTACGAATGGGAAAGTAGAAATCAATATATATTATTGGGAAGAGAGATTTTTTAGGAATTGGGCGGGAAGTTAAAATTTCAAGATTTTTTTTATATATAGTATAGATGTGCAAAGTGAATTGTATTACACTATTTTATAATTTTAGAATAGAATTTTAACCCCAGAATTATTGTACGAATAGGAAAGTAGAAATCTATATATTTTATTGGGAAGAGAGATTTTATAGGAATTGAGCGTGAAGTTAAAATTTCAAGGAATTGGGCGGGAAGTTAAACTTTCAAGAATTTTTTTTTTTTAGAGAAAATTACCGATTTGGTCCCTTGACTATGAGGATTTCACCAATTTGGTCCTTGACTACTAAAATTACTCAATTTGGTCCTCGACTATGACATTTTTACCTGATTTGGTCCTACGTGTTATTTGCAGGTCAAACCTAAAGGGAAATTTTGGAATTTTAAAAAGGTATCTTCCTTCTTCTTCCCTAAATCTAAGTCGTTTGTTTTATATAGATAGGTTATTTGTTTTCGATAGCAGTCGCAACTTCAATATGCAACCAAAGTGCCGTGAATCATCTTCATCTACCTATAATAATCGAATGATGTTCAAAAATTTGCTGCCTTGTACCAACATCATTTTCATCCAGCTATAAGCATCTCCAATTTCGAACATCATTCGATTCTTATAGTTGGATGAAGATGATTCACTGCACTTTGGTTGCATATTGAAGTTGCGACTGCTATCGAAAACAAATAACCTATCTATATAAAACAAACGACTTATATTTAGGGAAGAAGAAGGAAGATACTTAGCTTTTTTTAAATCCCAAAATTACCTTTTAGGTTTGACCTGCAAATAACATTTAGGACCAAATCAGGTAAAAATGTCATAGTCGGGGACCAAATTGAGTAATTTTGATAGTCGAGGACCAAATTGGTGAAATCCTCATAGTCGAGGGACCAAATCGGTAATTTTCTCTCTTTTTTTTTTATATATACAGTATAGATGTGCAAAGTGAATTGTATTACACTATTTTATAATTTTAGAATAGAATTTTAACCCCAGAATTATTGTACGAATAGGAAAGTAGAAATCAATATATTTTATTGGGAAGAGAGATTTTTTAGGATTTGGGCGGGAAGTTAAAATTTCAGGATTTTGTTTTTATATATAGTATAGATAGATATAGATGTGCAAAGTGAATTGTATTACACTATTTTATAATTTTAGAAATGAATTTTAACCAAGAATTATTGTACGAATAGGAAAGTATAAATCAATATATTTTATTGGGAAGAGAGATTTTTTAGGAATTGGGTGGGAAGTTAAAATTTCAGGATTTTGTTTTTATATATAGTATAGATATAGAAGTGCAAAGGGAATTCTATTACACTATTTTTTAATTTTAGAAAAGAATTTTAACCAAGAATTATTGTACGAATTGGAAAGTATAAATCAATATATTTTATTGAGAAGAGAGATTTTTTTGGAATTGGGCAGGAAGTTAAAATTTAAGGATTTTGTTTTTATATATAGTATAGATGTGCAAAGAGAATTGTATTACACTATTTTATAATTTTAGAATAGAATTTTTACCCAGAATTATTGGAAAGTAGAAATCAATATATTTTATTGGGAAGAGAGATTTTTTACGAATTGGGCGAGAAGGTAAAATTTCATGATTTTGTTTTTATATATATTATAGATTATAGATGTGCGAAGGGAATTGTATTCCACTATTTTATAATTTTTGAATAGAATTTTAACCCAAAATTATTGTACGAATTGGAAAGCAGAAATCAATATATTTTATTGGGAAGAGAGATTTTTTAGGAATTGGGTGAGATGTTAAAGTTTCAGGATTTTGTTTTAGGGAATTGTATTACACTATTTTATAATTTTAGAATAGAATTTTTACATATAATTATTGTACGAATGGGAAAGTAGAAAACAATATATTTTATTGAGAAGAGAGATTTTTTAGAAATTGGGCGGAAAGTTAAAATTTCTGGATTTTGTTTTTATATATAGTATAGATGTGCAAAGTGAATTGTATTACACTATTTTATAATTTTAGAATTGAATTTTAACCCAGAATTATTGTACGAATGAGAATGTAGAAATTCATATATTTTATTGGGAAGAGAGATTTTTTAGGAATTGGGCGAGAAGTTAAAGTTTAAGGATTTCGTTTTTATATATAGTATAGATGTGCAAAGGGAATTGTATTACACTATTTTATAATTTTAGAATAGACTTTTTACCCAGAATTATTGTACGAATGGGAAAGTAGAAATCAATATATTTTACTGGGAAGAGAGATTTTTTAGAATTGAGCAGGAAGTTAAAATTTTAGAATTTTGTTTTTATATATAGTATAGATATAGAATAGATGTGCAAAGGGAATTGTATTACACTATTTTATAATTTTAGAATAGAATTTTTACTCAGAATTATTTTACGAATGGGAAAGTAGAATTCACTATATATTATTGGAAATAGAGATTTTTTAGGAAATGGACGGGATGCTAAAATTTTAGGATTTTGTTTTTATATATAGTATAGATTAGATATAGATGTGCAAAGGGAATTGTATAACACTATTTTATAATTTTAGAAAAAGAATTTTAACCCAGAATTATTGTACGAATGGGAAAGTAGAAATCAATATATTTTATTGAGAAGAGAGATTTTTTAGGAATTGGACGAGAAGTTAAAGTTTAAGGATTTTGTTTTTATATATAGTATAGAAGTATAGATGTGCAAAGGGAATTGTATTACACTATTTTATAATTTTAGAATAGAATTTTTACCCAGAATTATTGGAAAGTAGAAATCCATATATTTTATTGGGAAGAGAGATTTTTTAGGAATTGGGCGGGAAGTTAAAATTTCAGGATTTTGTTTTTATATATAATATAGATTTAGATGTGTAAAGGAAATTGTATTACACTATTTTATAATTTCCGAATAGAATTTTAACCCAGAATTATTGTACGAATGGGAAAGTAGAAATCAATATATTTTATTGAGAAGGGAGATTTTTTAGAAATTGGGCGGGAAGTTAAAATTTTGGGATTTTGTTTTTATATATATAGTATAGATATAGTATAGATAGTATAGATGTGCAAAGGGAATTGTATTACATTATTTTATAGTTTTAGAATATAACTTTTACCCAGAATTATTTTACGAATGGGAAAGTAGAAATCAATATATATTATTGGAAAGAAAGTTTTTTTAAGAATTGGGCGGGAAGTTAAAATTTCAAGATTTTGTTTTTATATATAGTATAGATGTGCAAAGTGAATTGTATTACACTATTTTAAAATTTTAGAATAGAATTTTATCCCAGAATTATTGTATGAATCGGAAAGTAGAAACCAATATATTTTATTGGGAAGAGAGATTTTATATGAATTCTGCGGTAAGTTAAAATTTCAGGATTTTGTTTTTATATATACTATAGATATAGATGTGCAAAGAGAATTATATTAGACTATTTTATAATTTTAGAAAACAATTTTAACCCAAAATTATTGTACGAATGGGAAAGTATAAATCAATATATTTTATTGGGAAGAGAGATTTTTTAGGAATTTGGCGGGAAGTTAAAATTTCAGGATTTTGTTTTTATATATAGTATAGATGTGCAAAGAGAATTGTATTACACTATTTTATAATTTTAGAATATAATTTTTACCCAGAATTATTGTACGAATAGGAAAGTAGAAATCAATATATTTGATTGGGAAGAGAGATTTTTTAGGAATTGGGCGATAAGTTAAAATTTCATGATTTTGTTTTTATATATAGTACAGATTTGCAAAGGGAATTGTATTACACTATTTTATAATTTTAGAATAGAATTTTTAACCAGAATTATTGTACAAATGGGAAAGTAGAAATCAATCTATTTTATTGGGAAGAGAGATTTTTTAGGAATTGGGCGGGAAGTTAAAATTTCAGGATTTTGTTTTTATATATAGTATAGATGTGCAAAGGGAATTGTATTACACTATTTTATAATTTTATAATAGAATTTTAAACCAGAATTGTTGTACGAATGGGAAAGTAGAAATCAATATATTTTATTGGGAAGAGAGATTTTTTAGGAATTGAGCGGGAAGTTAAAATTTCAGGATTTTGTTTTTATATATAGTATAGATAGATATAGATGTGCAAAGTGAATTGTATTACACTATTTTATAATTTTAGAAATGAATTTTAACCAAGAATTATTGTACGAATAGGAAAGTATAAATCAATATATTTTATTGGGAAGAGAGATTTTTTAGGAATTGGGTGGGAAGTTAAAATTTCAGGATTTTGTTTTTATATATAGTATAGATATAGAAGTGCAAAGGGAATTCTATTACACTATTTTTTAATTTTAGAAAAGAATTTTAACCAAGAATTATTGTACGAATTGGAAAGTATAAATCAATATATTTTATTGAGAAGAGAGATTTTTTTGGAATTGGGCAGGAAGTTAAAATTTAAGGATTTTGTTTTTATATATAGTATAGATGTGCAAAGAGAATTGTATTACACTATTTTATAATTTTAGAATAGAATTTTTACCCAGAATTATTGGAAAGTAGAAATCAATATATTTTATTGGGAAGAGAGATTTTTTACGAATTGGGCGAGAAGGTAAAATTTCATGATTTTGTTTTTATATATATTATAGATTATAGATGTGCGAAGGGAATTGTATTCCACTATTTTATAATTTTTGAATAGAATTTTAACCCAAAATTATTGTACGAATTGGAAAGCAGAAATCAATATATTTTATTGGGAAGAGAGATTTTTTAGGAATTGGGTGAGATGTTAAAGTTTCAGGATTTTGTTTTAGGGAATTGTATTACACTATTTTATAATTTTAGAATAGAATTTTTACCCATAATTATTGTACGAATGGGAAAGTAGAAAACAATATATTTTATTGAGAAGAGAGATTTTTTAGAAATTGGGCGGAAAGTTAAAATTTCTGGATTTTGTTTTTATATATAGTATAGATGTGCAAAGTGAATTGTATTACACTATTTTATAATTTTAGAATTGAATTTTAACCCAGAATTATTGTACGAATGAGAATGTAGAAATTCATATATTTTATTGGGAAGAGAGATTTTTTAGGAATTGGGCGAGAAGTTAAAGTTTAAGGATTTCGTTTTTATATATAGTATAGATGTGCAAAGGGAATTGTATTACACTATTTTATAATTTTAGAATAGACTTTTTACCCAGAATTATTGTACGAATGGGAAAGTAGAAATCAATATATTTTACTGGGAAGAGAGATTTTTTAGAATTGAGCAGGAAGTTAAAATTTTAGAATTTTGTTTTTATATATAGTATAGATGTGCAAAGGGAATTGTATTACACTATTTTATGATTTTAGAAAAGAATTTTAAACTAGAATTGTTGTACGAATGGGAAAGTAGAAATCAATATATTTTATTGGGAAGAGAGATTTTTTAGGAATTGTGCGGGAAGTTAAAATTTCAGAATTTTGTTTTTATATATAGTATAGATATAGAATAGATGTGCAAAGGGGATTGTATTACACTATTTTATAATTTTAGAATAGATTTTTTACCCAGAATTATCTTACGAATGGGAAAGTAGAAATCAATATATATTATTGGGAAGAGAGATTTTTTAGGAATTGGGCGGGAAGTTAAAATTTCAAGATTTTTTTTTTATATAGTATAGATGTGCAAAGTTAATTGTATTACACTATTCTATAATTTTAGAATAGAATTTTAACCCCAGAATTATTGTACGAATAGGAAAGTAGAAATCTATATATTTTATTGGGAAGAGAGATTTTATTGGAATTGGGCGTGAAGTTAAAATTTCAAAGGAATTGGGCGGGAAGTTAAAATTTCAAGATTTTTTTTTATATATAGTATAGATGTGCAAACAGAATTGTATTACACTATTTTATAATTTTAGAATAGAATTTTTACCCAGATTTATTGGAAAGTAGAAATCAATATATTTTATTGGTAAGAGAGATTTTTTAGGAATTGGGCGAGAAGTTTAAATTTCATGATTTTTTTTAATATATAGAATAGATGAGCAAAGGGAATTGTATTCCACTATTTTATAATTTTTGAATAGAATTTTAACCCAGAATTATTGTACGAATTGGAAAGTAGAAATCAATATAGTTTATTGGGATGAGAGATTTTTTAGGAATTGAGCGAGAAGTTAAAGTTTCAGGATTTTGTTTTAGAAAATTGTATTACACTATTCTATAATTTTAGAATAGAATTTTTTAACCATAATTATTGTACGAATGGAAAGTAGAAATCAATATATTTTATTGGGAAGAGAGATTTTTTAGAAATTGGGCGGAAAGTTAAAATTTATGGATTTTGTTTTTATATATAGTATAGATGTGCAAAGCGAATTGTATTACACTATTTTATAATTTAGAATAGATTTTTTACACAGAATTATTGTTCAAATGGGATAGTTGAAATCAATATATTTTTTGGGGAAGAGAGATTTTTTAAGAATTGGGCGGGAAGTTAAAATTTCAAGATTTTGTTTTTATATATAGTATAGATGTGCAAAGGGAATTGTATTACACTATTTTATAATTTTAGAATAGAATTTTAAACCAGAATTGTCTCTCCGGGTCGGTTCGTTCCGGGTCCAATATATCCATCACGAGTCCCCCACTCTCTTCGTTGTGATAAGTCGACAACGATAGAGAGTAGACACCTTGCGAGTCGACTCCTGCGCGATTGTCCCGAGTCGAAAATAGGCCGACCTCGTCCGGATAAAATCTTTGTTGCGGATAGAATTTTCCTTCCGAAAAATCCTCCTCAGATATGGTAGAATCCCACTCAAAATGCAACTCCTTCCCTATAAAATCTTGAGAATCCCCCTTATTATTCCCATCAAATCTACTTCCCATCCCCATCAACTTTTCCTTTTCCCAATGCACCTCTCCAAATTTTGAATTTTTGGTCAACTCTTACTCTTCCCCCTCTTTTCCACCACCCATCCCCTATAAAATCCCCCCTTTCTCCCTTATTTCGGCCATATCACCCCCAACAACACTCAAAAATCTCTCAAGCTCCTCCTAGGGTCACAAGCTCTTCTCCGGGTCTCCAAGTTCCGTCCCGAGTTCGGTTAGTTGTTTCTTCTTCCCCTTTTTCTTCCTAGCTCCGAATTACGTCCGTTGCAAATTTTTTTTTTTTTTTTTTTTTGGCTCGGCCGAGAGCTCTTGGTGCGATTTTGGACACCCTTGCCTTCTTTGCATGTCTATTAGCTTTGATTTTGGGGTTCTAGACTCCATAGACGAGAGTGAAATTGATATGGGCGACCCCAACTCTCCGAACTCTCCGAATGGCTCGATCCCTCTAGAGGATGAGCTTCCACTTCTCCCCGAGGGGTCCGAGTCCCTCGGGAACGACTCGGCCACTACGGGCCCGTACGAGGCCGAGGTCGGGTATACCGACCTTAACCCGCACATCCCGGCCACCACTTTGGCCCGCCTCTCCTCTTATCAACATGAGAAGGCCCCACAACTAGTGGGGCCGGGCGTCGAGGTGTTGGCACCTAAGCCGGATGATAATGTGACCGTCCCGCCTCGAGCCGGCTTCTTTGGGGTGCATGTCGCTTCTCTTTCATACGGGTTGCGTTTCCCACTCCACCCCTTTGTCGTGTCCCTCCTCAACTACTACGAGATTGCCCCGGGACAACTAGTCCCGAACTCGCATTGTGTACTCTTGGCCTTTCTCCTTAGATGTAGAGAAGTGCGGATCATGCCTTACCTCAACCTCTTCAATTATCTTTTCCAAGCTACCAACTCCACGGGTCGTTCTAGTAGGGGGTGGGTGTCCTTTTCGGCTCGTGCCCGTATGAAAACATTCCAAGATCTCAACTCCTCTAACCATAAATGGAAACCCAAGTTTGTGTATGTCTCCGTGGGCCCCGACTTTCCCTTCATATCACCTTGGAGTCCCCGGTTCCGGAAGCATGTTACCCCTAGGAAAGGAGCCGCTTTGCTAGAAGACGTCCGTATTTTCCGATGGGGTGGCCCGATCATCTACATCACCCCGATGGTGATCGAGGAGAGCCTGACGGGTTTGGGCTTTGCCCGGGGTGCCCCGCTTCCTCCCCCTTTGCCGGGTCCCCCCCGCGGATTAGCCCGAGCCCATTGCCGTGGACTCGCCGTCCGGAGGTGAGAACTCGGATGACATGGTCTTCGAGTTCCTGCAACGGGATCGGGACGACTCCCCCAGCTCGGCCTCGGCGAGGCCGACTTCTACACCCGAGGTCCTGCTTGAGTCCGAGCTTGAGCTTACCATGGCTACTCCGAGAGGTCGGTGCTCCTCCATCTAGGTTATTTTCCGTGCCCTTGTGTCGTCCCCTTGTGTTTTGATTATGTACTTAGATTGGTGATCTGCAGGAGACGTTCCGTTGATGGCTGATTGGGTCGCGAGGTACCGAGAGAGGAAGCGCAGTAGAGATGCCGAGGGGAGTGAGCCCGCGATGCGTCCTCGTTCTACTGGGCCGGCGATCCCACCTCGTCCTATTAGGCAGGTGATCCCACCGCCTCCTCCCCCTGCCCCGCCGCGGGCACCTCCGGTTCCTCTGCGCCAGTCGGGACCCAACGATCTCTCGCGCCTCCACACGCTGCTCCAGGACTTGGTGTCTTCTCGAGGACCGGCTGTCGCTGATGAGGGGGCCATGTACAACCATTTGATAGAGGTGAGCGTGTTTTGGTTTTCCCTCAAAGAGACCTTATGATTCACATGTTATCTGACTTGTATTTTCTCTTTTTGGGTTGGCAGGCTGTTCTCGACTGCACCTCCCTTTGCGGGAGCCACGAGGCGCTCCGGGCGCGCAATGGAGCTCTTGAGGGACGGGTCACTGAGCTCACCCAGTTGTTGGACGAGGAGAGGGAAGAGCGCCGAGTTGACGTGGCCAGACTGAGAGAGGAGATGGGCCACGTGGTGCCGGCTTACCAGCGGTCCCAGCAGTTCACTTTGGATGCTATGTCATATGCTCGGGGCCAACGACAGGAGTTCATAGACAAGTGGCTTGCCTCGGAGGAGGGGAAGAGTCGCCTCGAGGAGGAGGGGATGGCTGCTTATGATGTGGGCGAGTACACGATGCAGCAGGATATATATGCCATCCTGAAGCGGCAGGACCCCACTTTTGATCCTGTGGCGAGGGGCTTGCCAAGTTATCTTCCTTTGCCCGATGGTACTGCAGCTGGTTCTTCTGCTGGGGCGGGTACTTCTACCCGCGTTGTTGGTGGTGGTTTGGGTTCTTCTGCTGAGGCGGGTACTTCTACCCGTGCTGTTGATGGAGGTGTGGCTTCCAGCTGCGCGGATGCCTTGGGGAGGTTGGATGCTTTGCTTGTGAGTCAGGCCCCTCTTGCAGGTTCCGTTTCTCCCTCCACGGAGAGCATCCATGCCAGCTTGAGCACTTATGTTGAGGGGATGGCCGCTCCCGAGGCTGCCCGTGACGCCCCCGACTTGAATGGCTAGTTCGGAGTTGCTTTCTTTTTGTGGCCCTTAGAGCCAAGACTGATTTCTTTTAGTGGCACTTAGAGCCAAAAACTTATGCTTGTTTTGGCTTCATGCGGAGATCACTCATTTTGTTTGAACTTATTGTCCGCATGAACTTCGTATTTCCTTGATTTGATATTGCATTTTCTATCTTGTATGGACTCCTTCGTGTTTTGAAATTTGTTAGAACACCTCTTGTTTGCCTTTATGCTTCCACAAGGGTCAAAAAGCAAAGAGAGAACGCCTTGGTAGGCCGGGGCCTAGACCTGGGGCCCGGGGCCGATACGGGACTCGGCCACAGCCGAGACCCTCGTAGTGGCCGAGTTGCTGGGACTCGGCTGTGGCCGAGCTGCCGGGACTCGGCTGTGGCCGAGGTGCTGGGTCTCGGCCGTGGCCGAGCTGCCAGGACTCGGCCGTGGCCGAGTCGCTGGTCCATGGTCTTGGCCGAGTGGACTCTCGGCCGTGGCTGAACCAATTTTTTTTTTTTTTTTTGATAGCCGTTCGAACCGAGTTCTTTGAACATTAGGCCGGGGGGCTCTTCCGTTGGAGTTGGTACGCGAGGTCGGACCTCGTGCCCCCTTAGGGTATGTTAGCCGCGATAATCGAGTCCTTGTTGGACCAGACCTTGGGGCTCCTCCGTCGGGGTTGGTACGCGAGGTCAGACCTCGTGCCCCCTTATGGTATGTCAGCCGCGATAGTCGAGTCCTCGTTGGACTAGACCGTGGGGCTCCTCCGTCGGGGTTGGTACGCGAGGTCGGACCTCGTGCCCCCTTTAGGGTATGTTTGGGGAAGTCGGGTACAAAACCGCCTTCCTTCGTGATGGGTGAACAAGAAATGGTGTTTCTTATTACATAACTTTATTCTGTTCATAGCAATGGAGGGGGCCTGCCGCCTCCTATGACATTATTTGCAAAACATTAATGAAGATGGCGCTAACTCCGTATGGTCGAGCTGGTTTGCGGTGGATCACTGGTAATACCTCAACAAATGCTCCAAGTTCCAAACTCTAGGTATCACCTTCCCTTTGGGGTTCTTGAGTTTGTAGCTGCCGGGACGGACCACCGCTGCCACAATGTAGGGGCCTTCCCAGTTCGCCGCGAACTTCCCTCCGGCTTTGGGTTGGCTTGTTTCTCTCCTCTGGAGTACATAGTCCCCTACTTGGAAATAACGGGGTTGCACTCGTTTGTCGTGGTAGGACTTGGTTTGCCGCTGGTAGTTTTCAGCTCGGATAGAAGCTGCCTCTCTTCTATCATCTACCATGTGGAGGTCGGCGCTAAGGTGTTCTTCGTTGGTGTCGGGGTCATATTCTTCTTCTCGCCGGGAAGGTATGACGGCCTCCGCGGGGGCACGGGCTTTAAAACCGTAAGCTAAAGAAAACGGTGTCTCCCCGGTGGCCCTTCTGGGGGTGGTGCGGTAGGCCCATAGGATGGCATCGAGCTCCTCTACCCATGCTCCCCCTGCGGATTCAAGTTTCTTCTTCAAACCGTTTACTATGGTGCGGTTGGCGTTCTCCACTTGCCCATTGGCTTGTGGATAGCAAACGGCCACTCGGCTATGGTTGATGCGCCACTCGGCGCAGAATCTCTCGAACTCTTGCCCTTCGAATTGGCACCCGTTGTCAGTGATGAGTTGCATCGGGACCCCAAATCGGTATAAAATGTCTTGGTAGACAAACTGTTTGCACTGGGCACTTGTGATTCTTGCCAGCGGCTTCGCCTCTACCCATTTGGTAAAGTAGTCGACAGCCACTATGAGGTACTTTCTTTTGCCCGACCCCATAGGCAGGGCCCCTACTATGTCCACCACCCACCTGGAGAAGGGGATGACCGAGCTGATCGGGGTGTAGTTCGTGGCGGGTCGGCCGGGGCCGACCTGAAAGTGCTGGCATGTCTCGCAACTCCTTGCGTAGTCGGCACACTCTTTGGCCATTCTCGGCCAAAAGTAACCCTGCAAGATGGCTCGACGGGCCATAGTGAAGGCGCCCTGGTGGGCGGAGCAGGTCCCTTCGTGGATTTCTTCCATGACCGACCTGGCTTCGTCCGAGTACAAACAACGGAGTAGGGCGCCATTGTACGACCTCTTATAGAGCGTGTCCCCCATGATGACATATGTGGGGGCACGCCACTTCACTAGCTTGGCATCAACCTCATCAAGAGGTAGCGTACCTGTCTGTTTGTACTCCTTGAGGTGGTCCAACCAACAGGGGGCTCGGCTCTGTATGGGTAGGACTGGGTAGAACTCCAGACTCGACCTCTCGAAATCTTCAACTCGGGCAATTTTTGAGATGTGCTCCGGGGGCCCCTGGCTGAGCTTGGAAAACATGTCGGCATCCGTGTTTTGATCTCGAGGTACCTGTAGGACTTCATAGTTTATTAGCTGGCCCAGGAGCTGGAGCACCACATCCCGGTACCTCCTCATCCTCTCGTCACTTGCCTCGAACTCTCCTGTGACTTGGCCCACTACCAGCCTAGAGTCACATCGGATCTTGAGCTTCTTGACCCTAATGTTTAGTGCCAGTCGGAGCCCTCCGAGGAGCGCCTCGTACTCGGCTTCGTTGTTGGACAGCTTGAAGGCAAAACGGAGGGCGTAGTAGGCTCTGAACCCCTCGGGCGTGATGAGGACGACCCCACCCCCGCAGCCTTTTGGTCCCGAAGCTCCGTCTATGGACAGAGTCCACCACTCCTCGTCTTCATCTCGGGCCTACTCGGTGGCTTCCCGGGCAGTGCACTCGACTATGAAGTCGGCTAGTGCCTGCCCCTTGATGGCTGGGCGGGTCCGAAATTGTATGTCGTACTGGCTATGCCGCATGGCCCACTTGACCAACCTGCTGGCCGACCCCGAGGCCCTCAACATCGCATCTAGGGGCTGGTTGGTAAGGACGTGAACGGGGTGGGCCTGAAAATAGTGGCCGAGCTTCTTTGTGGTGATGTCTACCGCAAATATGGCTTTCTCGACAGGCGTGTACCTGATCTTCGCTCCCCGTAGAGCTTAGCTCGTGTAGTACACGGGCCGTTGGACCCCGTCATCGTCCCGGACCAGCACAGAGCTGACCGCGGCCTGGGAGAAGCCGAGGTACAAGTATAAGACCTCCCCCTTAACGGGTTTGGCTAGTGGGGGGAGCGACATCAGATATGTTTTGAGATCCTCGAAAGCCTTTTGGCACTCTGGAGACCACTCGAACCCCTTGGTCTTCTTGAGTACTCCAAAGAATGGCAGAGATCTTTTGGCCGACCTCGAGAGGAAACGACCGAGGGCCGCTAGTCGCCCATTGAGGCGCTGGACTTCCCGGAGACACCGTGGGGGCTCCATGTCCAGGATAGCTTTTACCTTGTTCGGGTTGGGCTCTATGCCCTTCTTGGAAACCATGTACCCCAAGAACTTCCCCCCGTGGACCCCGAAGGTGCACTTCTTGGGGTTAAGACGCAGATTGAAACGTTGCATAATTGAAAATACCTCAGCTAGGTCGTCCGTGTGCAGATTGGCCTCGGTGCTCTTCACGATCATGTCGTCGACATAAGCCTGCAGGTTGCGGCCGAAGACTTGTTTGAACACCTTGGCTACCATCCGGGTGTAGGTGGCACCTGAGTTCTTTAACCCGAAGGCCATGACCTTGTAACAGTAGACCCCTTCTGGAGTGGTGAAAGCCGTCTTCTCCTCGTCGGCCTCCTCCATGAAGATCTGGTGGTACCCCCTGAATGCGTCCAGGAAGCTCATGAGGGCACACCTCGCTGTCTCGTCCACCAGCTGGTCAATGTTTGGAAGCGGGAAGGGGTCCATGGGGCAGGCCCTGTTGAGGTCGGTGTAGTCCACGCGCATCCTCCAGGTGGGTGGCTTCGGGGCGAGGACCACATTAGCCAACCAGGTGGGGTATATGACCTCTCTGATGTGACCGATCTCCAAGAGGGTGTCGACCTCTTTTTTCACAAATTCTCTCCTGTCTGTGGAAAGGTACCTCTTCCGCTGTTGGACTGGCTTGACCGAGGGGTCCACAGCCAGCTTGTGTGTGACCACCTCGCGGCTGAGGCCCGGCATGTCTTCGGGGCCCCATGCGAAGATCTCCTTGTAACTCCGGATCGTGTCGATGATGCAAGCTCGGAGCTCATCCGGGAGGCCGACCCCAACCTTTACGACCCGGTCGGGTCGGTTGAGATCCAGGACGACTTCCTCCGACTCGACTATGGGCTCGGCCCGAGGCCGACCCGTCTCGTCTCGTAATGCCTTCTCGGCTATGGTGTGGACCCGGAGGTCCTTGCACGCTCGTAGGTAACAGCTACGACTCACTCTCTGGTCTCCCCGGGCGGTCCCGACCCCGTTCGGCGTTGGGAATTTGAGACACAGGTGCTCCATGAATCACGCACCTGAGGTCCTCCAGGGCAGGTCGGCCAAGTATCATGTTGTGGGCGCAGCTGATTTTTACAACCACGAACTCGACCCTCCACTTCTTGAGGTGAGGTGAGGTGCCTATCTCCACCTCCAGGCCAATCGATCCCTCCGTCTCGATCGAGTCCCTCGTGAACCCAGATAGGGGGGGTCCTAACCGGCTCCAGCTTGTCCCTTGGGAGGCCGAGTTGGATGAACGTGTCGTAGTACATGACATTTACCGAGCTGCCCGTGTCTACGAGCACTCGGTGCACCACCACGTTGTTGACGTCCAAATTGATCACCAGGGCATCTCGGTGTGGTAGGGGACCATCCGGCAGGTCGTCATCGGTGAAGGTGATGGGTTCCCTTCGTAGCTTCTTCTCCCGTGGGGCTTGTGTCACCTCCCCAACGTACAGACTCTTCGCCCACTTCTTCCGTTCGGCTTGGGTGTCGCCACCCTCGGGTCCTCCAAAAATGACATAGATGGACCGCTTCTTTGGGGGCTGGGAGTCTTCTATCGTCTTGTCGTCCTATTCAGAGCTTTGGCCGTGCTCTCTCTTGCGGGGTGCCGAGTTGGGTGGCGCGGAGCCACCACCCCCTTTCTTCCATACGTTGTCCCGGCCCTGGCCTTGGGGTTGGTTGGGCCGTTTAATGAAGTGGCCCAGGTAACCCATCTGGATGAGCTCCTCAATTTGCTTCTTCAGGAGGATGCATTCATCCGTGTCGTGACCCTTTTGGCACAGGTCGGCGATCTGCTTCTTCCTTGGGATGCTGGTGGCGAAGTGGGACAGGAACTGCTTGGTTAGGTCCGTGAAGGTGGAGATGGATCCCCCTGGGAGGGACCCGAACCAGTCATGTGCCTGTCCGTCCAGAGTGGCAAAGAATCCCCTGCATAGGATGGCGTCGGTGGCCTCGGTAATCATCATGGCGGCCCTGTACCTGGTGAGGTGCGACCGCAGGTCCGTGGTCCCCGAGTATGCCTTGATGGAGGGGAAACGGAAATCCTTGGGCAAGGGTTCCTCCATGATAGAACTCACGAACGGGGTGGACAGTATGTCATGGGACTCCGAGGACCCGTCCCTCTCATCGAACTTCTTCTGGAGCTCGTCCATCCTCCTCCGTAACTGCTCGACCTCTTCCCGATTGGAGCTCGGGACTCGGCCATTTGTCTCACCTGTTCGCTCCACCCGGGCGGGCTGTCCGTGTCGCGGGGGAGCTCGGGTCTCACGGTCTGGGGATCTACGCGAGCCCGCCTCCTGTTGCGGCCGGGCTCGGGGTCTGCGACTTGGCAACCTCCGAGTGCCCGACGCCTGTCGTGGCGGCCTGCGGGAGCACGATTCGGCCGCTGGTGGGTCGTTGGCGGCCGGCCTCGGACCCAACCTGTCCCGAGCCGACACGCGATCGCCCAACCGTTCCAGGGCGGGCCTGGTTTGGGTTGGGGCCCTTCCATCATCACCGTACTGACGGTCTCGGCGGGAGCTCCCTCCTCCTTTTCTGTCCGTCGGGTGGGGGGAGTTGACTTCACCTTATGTGGCCCGTGCCGGAGGTGGCACGGCGCTCGGCCCGCTGCGCCCTCTGGAGAGAGGTAGAGGTGGAGGCGGTACGGTGCCCGGCGGCAGGCCCCCTTGGGTGGCACCTAGGTCGGCTTGTCCCTCTGTCCGGAGGCCAGCCGCAACACGGACCAGTGCCGTGGAGGCTTGTTTGAAGACCGCCACCCCCTCCTGGATGAGGGCGCGAGTTGGAGCGGTAGCAACGGGAGCCACGGGGGGTGGTGCACCACTGCTGCGGTGGTTGGTGAGCTGGGCCCTCAGATTTCCTCCCGACCTGTTGGAGGCGGCCGGTTGGACGCTGGGGGCCCTGTTGGGGCCGTTCCCGTTTGCGACGAGTTGGGTGCCGCGGGAACCGTTGGTGTGGCGAGAGTTGGATCTCGATCTCGTCATGGTAGTAGGTCGTGGTAGACCACTAATATAGAATACGCTTGAGCTGGTACATCTGCTCTCAACAAGAGCACCAGTGATGGATTTAATTCACCCGGGGTAGCCCGAATTATTAAACCCGGATAAGAATACGTAAGAAATAAATAATATAACGCAGAGATATCGTAAGGCCGCAGGGACCGTATATTGTATTAACTGTCACTGATAAGCTATTACAAGACTTGATTAGGACAATAATGCTAGAAGATAGTAATTCAGGAATAAGTGTGTTGCGTCCCTGTTTAGGACAAGAGGGGGGCTTTTTATATCAGCTCAAACCCCCCAACCGCACCCCTAGGACCAGGGTTAGATAGATCGGCCCGCTTTGCAAGCGTCCCCTCCGGGACCAGGTCCAAGGCGGGCCGACACGGCATGGCCGAGCTGTGCACGTGCCGAGCTCGGCCTAGCCGAGTCCACAATGGACTGGCTCGGCAGTGGCCGAGTCCATGGTGACGGGCTCGGGTGTGCCGAGTCCGTGCGTGGCCGGGCTCGGCCCAATGCCGAGATGCTTTGGGCCGACCTGGCCACGGCCCAAGGGACTGGGCCGAGGCTTCTCGGATCCGTCTCTCCAGGACGGTTCGTTCCGGGTCCAATATATCCATCAATAGTATAGATGTGCAAAGGGAATTGTATTACACTATTTTATAATTTTAGAATATAATTTTAAACCAGAATTGTTGTACGAATGGGAAAGTAGAAATCAATATATTTTATTGGGAAGAGAGATTTTTTAGGAATTGAGCGGGAAGTTAAAATTTCAGAATTTTGTTTTTATATATAGTATAGATATAGAATAGATGTGCAAAGGGGATTGTATTACACTATTTGATAATTTTAGAATAGAATTTTTACCCAGAATTATTTTACGAATGGGAAAGTAGAAATCAATATATATTATTGGGAATAGAGATTTTTTAGGAAATGGGCGGGAAGTTAAAATTTTAGGATTTTGTTTTTATATATAGTATAGATATAGATGTGCAAAGGGAATTGTATAACACTATTTTATAATTTTAGAAAACGAATTTTAACCCAGAATTATTGTACGAATGTGAAAGTATAAATCAATATATTTTATTAGGAAGAGAGATATTTTAGGAATTGGGCGAGAAGTTAAAATTTCATGATTATGTTTTTATATATAGTATAGATGTGTAAAGGGAATTGTAGTACACTATTTTATAATTTTAGAATAGAATTTTTACCCATAATTATTGTACTAGGAAAGTAGAAATCAATATATTTGGTTGGGAAGAGAGATTTTTTAGGAATTAGGCGTGAAGTTTAAATTTCATGACTTTGTTTTTATATATAGTATAGATAATATAGATGTGCAAAGGGAATTGTATTACACTATTTTATAATTTTTGAATAGAATTTTAACCCAGAATTATTGTACGAATGAGAAAGTAGAAATCCATATATTTTATTGGGAAGAGAGATTTTTAAGGAATTGGGCGAGAAGTTAAAGTTTAAGGATTTTGTTTTTATATATAGTATAGATGTGCAAAGGGAATTGTATTAAACTATTTTATAATTTTAGAATAGAATTTTTACCCAGAATTATTGTACGAATGGGAAATTAGAAATCAATATATTTTATTGGGAAGAGAGATTTTTTAGGAATTGGGCGGGAAATTAAAATTT
This sequence comes from Ipomoea nil, assembly GCF_001879475.1. Lineage (NCBI taxonomy): Eukaryota > Viridiplantae > Streptophyta > Magnoliopsida > Solanales > Convolvulaceae > Ipomoea > Ipomoea nil. The sequence goes on along the minus strand of NW_017619654.1, from coordinate 732,518 downwards.
CAGGATTTTGTTTTTATATATACTATAGATATTGATGTGCAAAGTGAATTGTATTACACTATTTTATAATTTTAAAAAAGAATTCTAACCCAGAATTATTGTACGAAACGTAAAGTAGAAACCAATATATTTTATTGGGAAGAGAGATTTTTTAGGAATTCGGCGGGAAATTAAAATTTCAGGATTTTGTTTTTATATATACTATAGATATTGATGTGCAAAGTGAATTGTATTACACTATTTTATAATTTTAGAGAAGAATTCTAACCCAGAATTATTGTACGAAACGTAAAGTAGAAACCAATATATTTTATTGGGAAGAGAGATTTTTTAGGAATTGGGCGGGAAGTTAAAATTTCAGGATTTTGTTTTTATATATAGTATATATATAGATGTGCAAAGGGAATTGTATTACACTATTTTATAATTTCAGAATAGAATTTTAACCCAGAATTATTGTACGAATGAGAAAGTAGAAATCAATATATTTTATTGAGAAGAGAGATTTTTTAGGAATTGGGCGGGAAATTAAAATTTCTGGATTTTGTTTTTATATATATAGTATAGATAGTATAGATGTGCAAAGGGAATTGTATTACACTATTTTATAATTTTAGAATATATCTTTCACCCAAAATTATTTCACGAATAGGAAAGTAGAAAACAATATATATTATTGGGAAGAGAGATTTTTTAGAAATTGGCCGGAAAGTTAAAATTTCAGGATTTTGTTTTTATATATACTATAGATATAGATGTGCAAAGTGAATTGTATTACACTATTTTATAATTTTAGAAAAGAATTTTAACCCAGAATTATTGTACGAATCGGAAAGTAGAAACTAATATATTTTATTGGGAAGAGAGATTTTTTAGAAATTGGGCGGGAAGTTAAAATTTCAAGTTTTTTTTTATATATAGTATAGATGTGCAAAGTGAATTGTATTACACTATTTTATAATTCTAGAATAGAATTTTAACCCCAGAATTATTGTATGAATAAGAAAGTAGAAATCTATATATTTAATTGGAAGAGAGATTTTATAGGAATTGGGCGGGAAGTTAAAATTTCAAGGAATTGGGCGGGAACTTAAAATTTCATGATTTTTTTTTTATATATAGTACAGATGTGCAAAGTTAATTGTATTACACTATTTTATAATTTTAGAATAGAATTTTAACCCCAGAATTATTGTACGAATAGGAAAGTAGAAATCAATATATTTTATTGGGAAGAGGGATTTTTTTGGAATTGGGCTGGAAGTTAAAATTTCAGGATTTTGTTTTTATATATAGTATAGATATAGATGTGCAAAGGGAATTGTATTACACTATTTTATAATTTTAGAAAAGAATTTTAACCAAGAATTATTGTACGAATAGAAAGTATAAATCAATATATTTTATTGGGAAGAGAGATTTTTTAGGAATTGGGCGGGAAGTTAAAATTTCAGGATTTTGTTTTTATATATAGTATAGATATAGATGTACAAAAGGATTTTAAACAAGAATTATTGTACAAGAATTATTGTACGAATGGGAAAGTATAAATCCATATATTTTATTGGGAAGAGAGATTTTTTTGGAATTGGGCGGGAAGTTAAAATTTCAGGATTTAGTTTTTATATATAGTATAGATAGTATAGATGTGAAAAGAGAATTGTATTACACTATTTTATAATTTTAGAATAGAATTTTAACCCAGAATTATTGTACGAATGAAAAAGTAGAAATTAATATATTTTATTGGGAAGAGAGATTTTTTAGGAATTGGGCGAGAAGTTAAAGTTTCTGGATTTTTTTTTAGGGAATTGTATTACACTATTTTATAATTTTTTAATAGAATTTTTACCCATAATTATTGTACGAATGGGAAAGTAGAAATCAATATATTTTATTGGGAAGAGAGATTTTTTAAAAATTGGGCGGAAAGTTAAAATTTCAGGATTTTGTTTTTATATATAGTATAGATGTGCAAAGAGAATCGTATTACACTATTTTATAATTTTAGAATAGAATTTTAACCCAGAATTATTGTACGAATGGGAAAGTAGAAATCAATATATTTTATTGGGAAGAGAGATTTTTTAGGAATTGGGCGAGAAGTTAAAGTTTCTGGATTTTGTTTTAGGGAATTGTATTACACTATTTTGTAATTTTTTAATAGAATTTTTACCCATAATTATTGTACGAATGGGAAAGTAGAAATCAATGTATTTTATTGGGATGAGAGATTTTTTAAAAATTGGGCGGAAAGTTAAAATTTCAGGATTTTGTTTTTATATATAGTATAGATGTGCAAAGAGAATTTTATTACATTATTTTATAATTTTTGAACAGAATTTTTACCCAGAATTATTGTACGAATAGGAAAGTAGAAATCAATATATTTTATTGGGAAGAGAGATTTTTTAGAAATTGGGCGAGAAGTTAAAATTTCATGATTTTGTTTTTATATATAGTATAGATGTGCAAAGAGAATTGTATTACACTATTTTATAATTTTAGAAAAGAATTTTAACCTAGAGTTATTGTAAGAATCGGAAAGTAGAAACCAATATATTTTATTGGGAAGAGAGATTTTTTAGGAATTGGGTGGGAAATTAAAATTTCAAGATTTTTTTTTATATATAGTATAGATGTGCAAAGTGAATTGTATTACACTATTTTATAATTTTAGAATAGAATTTTAACCCCAGAATTATTATACGAATAGGAAAGTTGAAATCTATATATTTTATTGGGAAGAGAGATTTTATAGGAATTGGGCGGGAAGTTAAATTTTCAGGATTTTGTTTTTATATATAGTATACATATAGATGTGCAAAGGGAATTGTATTACACAATTTTATAATTTCAGAATAGAATTTTTACCTAGAATTATTGTACGAATGAGAAAGTAGAAATCAATATATTTTATTGAGAAGAGAGATTTTTAGGAATTGGGCGGAAAGTTAAAATTTCAGGATTTTATTTTTATATATATATAGTATAGATAGTATAGATGTGCAAAGGGAATTGTATTACACTATTTTTTAATTTTAGAATATAACTTTTACCCAGAATTATTTTACAAATAGGAAAGTAGAAATCAATATATATTATTGGGAAGAGAGATTTTTTTAGGAATTGGGTGGGAAGTTAAAATGTCAGGATTTTGTTTTTTTATATACTATAGACTATAGACTATAGATATAGATGTGCAAAGTGAATTGTTTTACACTATTTTATCATTTTAGAAAAGAATTTTAACCCAGAATTATTGTACGAATCGGAAAGTAGAAACCAATATATTTTATTGGGAAGAGAGATTTTTTAGGAATTGGGCGGGAAATTAAAATTTCAAGATTTTTTTTTATATATAGTATAGATGTGCAAAGTGAATTGTATTACACTATTTTATAATTTTAGAATAGAATTTTAACCCCAGAATTATTGTACGAATAGGAAAGTAGAAATCAATATATTTTATTGGGAAGAGAGATTTTATAGGAATTGGGCGGGAAGTTTAAATTTCAGAATTTTGTTTTTATATATATTATAGATACAGAATAGATGAGCAAAAGGGATTGTATTACACTATTTTTTAATTTTAGAATAGAATTTTTACCCAGAATTATTTTACGAATGGGAAAGTAGAAATCAATATATATTATTGGGAATAGAGATTTTTTAGGAAATGGGCTGAAAGTTAAAATTTTAGGATTTTGTTTTTATATAGAGTATAGATAAAGATGTGCAAAGGGAATTGTATAACACTATTTTATAATTTTAGAAAACGAATTTTAACCCAGAATTATTGTACGAATGTGAAAGTATAAATCAATATATTTTATTGGGAAGAGAGATTTTTTAGAAATTGGGCGGGAAGTTAAAATTTCAAGATTTTGTTTCTTTATATATTATAGATATAGATGTGCAAAAGGAATTTGTATTACACTATTTTATAATTTTAGAAAAGAATTTTAACCAAGAATTATTGTATGAATGGGAAAGTATAAATCAATATATTTTATTGGGAAGAGAGATTTTTTAGGAATTGGGCGGGAAGTTAAAATTTCAGGAATTTTTTTTTATATATATAGTATAGATGTGCAAAGAGAATTGTATTACACTATTTTATAATTTTAGAATAGGATTTTAACCCAGAATTATTGTACGAATGGGAAAGTAGAAATCAATATATTTTATTGGGAAGGGAATTTTTTTTGGAATTGTGCGAGAAGTTTAAGTTTCAGGATTTTGATTTAGGGAATTGTATTACACTATTTTATAATTTTAGAATAGAATTTTTAGCCATAATTATTGTACAAATGGCAAAGTAGAAATCAATATATTTTATTGGGAAGAGAGATTTTTTAGAAATTGGACGGAAATTTAAAATTTCAGGATTTTATTTTTATATATAGTACAGATGTGCAAAGAGAATTGTATTACACTATTTTATAATTTTGGAATAGAATTTTTACCCAGAATTATTGTACGAATAGGAAAGTAGAAATCAATATATTTTATTGGGAGGAGAGATTTTTTAGGAATTGGGCGAGAAGTTAAAATTTCATAATTTTGTTTTTATATATAGTATAGATGTGCAAAGGGAATTGTAATACACTATTTTATAATTTTTGAAAAGAATTTTAACCCAGAATTATTGTACGAATCGGAAAGTAGAAACCAATATATTTTATTGGGAAGAGTGATTTTTTAGGAATTGGGCGGTAAGTTAAAATTTCAAGATTTTTTTTTATATATTGTATTGATGTGCAAAGTGAATTGTATTACACTATTTTATAATTTTAGAATAGAATTTTAACCCCTGAATTATTGTACGAATAGGAAAGTAGAAATCTATATATTTTATTGGGAAGAGAGATTTTATAGGAATTGGGCGGGAAGTTAAAATTTCAGAATTTTGTTTTTATATATAGTATAGATACAGAATAGATGTGCAAATGGGAATTTATTACACTATTTTTTAATTTTAGAATAGAATTTTTTACCCAGAATTATTTTACGAATGAGAAAGTAGAAATCAATATATATTATTGGGAATAGAGATTTTTTAGGAAATGGGCGGGAAGTTAAAATTTTAGGATTTTGTTTTTATATATAGTATAGATATAATCGTGCAAAGGGAATTGTATAACACTAATTTATAATTTTAGAAAACGAATTTTAACCCTGAATCATTGTACGAATGGGAAAGTATAAATAAATATATTTTATTGGGAAGAGAGATTTTTTAGGAATTGGGCAGGAAGTTAAAATTTCAGGAATTTTTTTTTATATATATAGTATAGATGTGCAAAGAGAATTGTATTACACTATTTTATAATTTTAGAGTAGAATTTTAACCCAGAATTATTGTACGAATGGGAAAGTAGAAATCAATATATTTTATTGGGAAGGGAAATTTTTTTGGAATTGTGCGAGAAGTTTAAGTTTCAGGATTTTGATTTAGGGAATTGTATTACACTATTTTATATTTTTAGAATAGAATTTTTAGCCATAATTATTGTACAAATGGCAAAGTAGAAATCAATATATTTTATTGGGAAGAGAGATTTTTTAGAAATTGGACGGAAAGTTAAAATTTCAGGATTTTATTTTTATATATAGTACAGATGTGCAAAGAGAATTGTATTACACTATTTTATAATTTTGGAATAGAATTTTTACCCAGAATTATTGTACGAATAGGAAAGTAGAAATCAATATATTTTATTGGGAGGAGAGATTTTTTAGGAATTGGGCGAGAAGTTAAAATTTCATAATTTTGTTTTTATATATAGTATAGATGTGCAAAGGGAATTGTAATACACTATTTTATAATTTTTGAAAAGAATTTTAACCCAGAATTATTGTACGAATCAGAAAGTAGAAACCAATATATTTTATTGGGAAGAGTGATTTTTTAGGAATTGGGCGGAAAGTTAAAATTTCAAGATTTTTTTTTATATATTGTATAGATGTGCAAAGTGAATTGTATTACACTATTTTATAATTTTAGAATAGAATTTTAACCCCTGAATTATTGTACGAATAGGAAAGTAGAAATCTATATATTTTATTGGGAAGAGAGATTTTATAGGAATTGGGCGGGAAGTTAAAATTTCAGAATTTTGTTTTTATATATAGTATAGATACAGAATAGATGTGCAAATGGGAATTTATTACACTATTTTTTAATTTTAGAATAGAATTTTTTACCCAGAATTATTTTACGAATGAGAAAGTAGAAATCAATATATATTATTGGGAATAGAGATTTTTTAGGAAATGGGCGGGAAGTTAAAATTTTAGGATTTTGTTTTTATATATAGTATAGATATAATCGTGCAAAGGGAATTGTATAACACTAATTTATAATTTTAGAAAACGAATTTTAACCCTGAATCATTGTACGAATGGGAAAGTATAAATAAATATATTTTATTGGGAAGAGAGATTTTTTAGGAATTGGGCGAGAAGTTAAAATTTTATGATTTTGTTTTTATATATAGTATAGATGTGCAAAGAGAATTGTAGTACACTATTTTATAATTTTAGCATAGAATTTTTACCCATAATTATTGTACGAATAGGAAAGTAGAAATCAATATATTTTTTTGGGAACAGAGATTTTTTAGGAACTGGGCGTGAAGTTAAAATTTCATGACTTTGTTTTTATATATAGTATAGATAGTATAGATGTGCAAAGGGAATTGTATTACACTATTTTATAATTTTTGAATAGAATTTTAACCCAGAATTATTGTACGAATGAGAAAGTAGAAATCCATATATTTTATTGGGAAGAGAGATTTTTTAGGAATTGGGCGAGAAGTAAAAGTTTAATGATTTTGTTTTTATATATAGTATAGACGTGCAAAGGGAATTGTATTACACTATTTTATAATTTTAGAATAGAATTTTTACCCAGAATTATTGTACGAATGAGAAAGTAGAAATCAATATATTTTATTGGGAAGAGAGATTTTTTAGGAATTGGGCGGGAAATTAAAATTTCAGGATTTTGTTTTTATATATACTATAGATATAGATGTGCAAAGTGAATTGTATTACACTATTATATAATTTTAGAAAAGAATTTTAACCCAGAATTATTGTACGAATCGGAAAGGGTGGCGAGAAGTCTAGAGGGGGGGTGAATAGACTTCTCTAACTTTTTCAAACTTCTTATGCAAACAACACTTTGTAACTTCAACTCTATGTAACAAGCATAAACAAGTATATCAACTTAGAGTGTGCACAGCGGAATTGTAACGGCAAAGTGTTATGCTTTAAATTGTGTCGTGGTCAAATAGAGATTTTATACGTGCATCACGTTAGAAACACTTAGTATAGATGTAGGATGATGTATATAAAATTTCACTTGCATGCAAACGAGGGAACTATCAAACCCAGACAAATAAAGATACGCAATAAACCGTAACGGGTTAGTTCACAGATAATATAGGCATGCACGAAATATATATGAGCAGTAAGTAAATAGAGAGAGAGATTTATAGTGGTTCAGAGGTGGTGTAATCCTCATAGTCCACTCTTCTCCTTTCACTTCAAGGAGGAAATTCACTATTCTTCGATCACCCAGATACAATAGTGAATAAGTGCCCAACGACACTTCTCCGAGTGCTTCGCACAAAGCTACACTCCACCAAGGTTTTTCGCAAGCTCCTCTTGTTACTCCGCCTTCCCGAGTACTTCGCACCAAGCTGTACTCCTACACCACGAGAACTACGCACAAAGCTACGCTCTCACCGGGTTTTCACAAGCTCCCCTTGTTACTCTGCCCGTCACAACCGAGTGCTACGCACAAAGCTACACTCCAACTGGGTTTTTCACTCTCCCTAGTTACTCTACCCCTTTTCTACACTCAGTAGAAGATTTACAATGAAATACAATTTTTCTTCTCTCAGAATTGAATTTTATCTTATATAGCTCAATATACCACTTGATGATTGATTGGATAATTTTCTTCGTTGTTCAAGTGTATTGTGAATCTCTTCAAGTGTTGTTCTGTCTTCAAGTCTGCTTGGGCATTTTATAGCCAAAGAAAGCTATTTGCCCGTTGATCAACTTTCGATCTCGATCGTCCATTTTGAATTGTAGTTGATCAATTAATTTTGCCAACTTGGTCTGCAAAAATCATTTCGCCGTCTGTCAGAAGATTTAAATAAATTTGCCGTTGCTCCTCTTTAATCTGACAAAGCTTTTTCTTTGGAATGGGTAGCCTCCAAATTTGAATTTCTCTGGCATGACTTTTGTTGAATTATTGATCTGATGTGCCAAGTTGATCAAATAATTTATCTGCTGATTCTTGCTTGAGTATTAAAAAGATCTCCTTCGTATATCAGCTTCTTCTCCTTCGACTTCTTCTGCAGAAACAGAGCTTCAAAATAATGTTTCTGTCTAATTCTATCATGATGTCATAGCTCCTTTTGATGAAGTCATGTCCCAATAGTATATCATGTTCCACCTTGTATCATGGACTATATATATCATCTTTCACCTTGTATCATGGACCATATATATCATGTTCCATTTCATATCATGAGCTAGCTATCATGTTCCACCTTGTATCATGGACCATATATATCATGTTCCATCTAGTTATCATGGACCATGTATCACGTTCCATTGTATATTATGAACCAATATCATGAATTCATAAAATCACTTCAAGTGGGAATCGAACTGTAGACCATTTGCTTTGCTTGGCAAGGCTTCTTCCATCTCGACTGGGTATCCAATTAATATAATCCAAGACTTAAATTCTTTTGACTTATCTCTTCCACGTGTTCTCCACTAGCTTTATCACATCGTGATGTCATTACCCGATAGTCGTGACGTCATCACCCGATAATTCTCAACTATCACGATAAAAATTGTTCTTTCATGATAGTATAACCTGATATTACTATCATGATGACATCATCTCTTGATATTGCTACTTCACGATAGCAATTCATCTTTACACCAAAATTTCTTCTAATGAGAATTGAACTATGGATCATCTCACATTAAGCATGCTTCAACAAGTCTTCTACCATCTCATCCATCTCAACCTTTGGTGACTTGATGCTTCATAAATCTGTTAAGCTATGATCCCGCTTTCATTTATTCTTCTTTCAAACTGCTTTTTCGTAGACTTCATGTAGGCTTCATGGCAGTGGTGCACTATACTTGGTGAACCAGAACTGACTCAAATAAAATAAAATTGGGGTCTACAAAATACATTTGGCTCATCAAAACTTCTACAATATATTCCTAACAATTTCCCCCTTTTTGATGATGCCGAAACTTATACCCAAGTCATTTGGCTATGTCAAATTTTTGAAAAATAATCTTTTTGTCCAATTTTATTGCGACTAGCCATTTGACGGGTTTAACACATTTAAGACCTAGAGATTTTAATTTTGGACGGTCCTAAACGTATATTGAGACTATAACGCGGGGTTGCGTATTGATTTTTATCTTTTAATTTTTCTTCCCCCTTTCAATTTTATTTTCTCAATTATACGCCTCACATGCAATTACTAAGTCCAATTTAAAATCTTGAGACTTTAAAGCAATTAACATACTAGACAATGTAAAGAAATAAACCATATGCTAGCAATTTATATAATGTTCCAAAAAGCATAATTCGAACAAGCTAGCTATTATGTACACCAAAAATTGAGGCTTCAAAATTTTACCTCTTGCCAATTAAGGCATTCACGTGTGCCCTTAATTCCTTGAAGTCTCGTTTCTTTCCTTCGAGTTGGTATGGTGCGGTGACTTGCTCGGTAACATAATTTCCATAAGCTTCTTGAACATTGTCACCCCGTAACACTCCGGCTTGGTACCAAGCAACACATTCTTCAAATGATCTTCCATCCACCATTTCGTTGCTTGTGTGCCCAAAGAATGTCTCCAACTCTCGTATAAGCTTCAACTTGTTTTCTTCATAAATTGATCTTGAAGGTGTTGATCTTTGGCATCCTTGTTGGCTAGGAAAATCCATGCTTTGAGGGGTCATCAAATAATCCATTATTCTCCTTTTTCCTCGGCCTTGAGCTCTCGGTGTGGGTGTGACTCCTCTCGGTGCTCCTGGAGGTCGAACAAGTTCAACTAGTGGCCGTTGTGATGACGGTCCAATCAAATGGTTCACCAAATGACTTGGAGCTCCTCTAGCTCTTTCCCCCTTTTCGGCAGCATCCACATAATGTTGGAAATTCGCCGAAGCTTTGTCTTGGCTCTTTTGGACTCCAATTAAAAGATCATTGTTCACGCCAACTTGATGTAGTAGAGCCTTCAATTGGTTCTCTACCAATCGTAGCCTCGATTCACACTCCGTTCCTTTCTTCCCTAAGTCAAGGAACATCTTCAAGACTTCCCTATTACGCTCTTCTTGCTTAGTAGACATTGTGGCCATATCACCTTGGATTGATCCTTGTCCAAGTAACAAGGATTCGACCCTTTCATAAGCTTGCTTGTGAAAGTCATCTAATTTGGTATCAACATTACCAAATTGATTTTGGACTTTCTCAAACTCTTGAAAGACATCTCTTCTCAACTCTTGAATTTCCTTTCGTACATCCCCAATAATATTTTCTTTCAAAGTATCAATATTAATGGATGAAGAATGTACCTCCTTGTGTGACTCTTCTTGTGGTTGTCTCGGCATGGATGATTCCGGTGGTTCCACGTATGGTGCATCCTCAAGACACAAGGGCTCATCAATTGTAGGAATGAGTGGTTCGGCAGTGGCAATAGGAATCGGTTCGGCACGGCTTAGTGGCAAAGGTGACACTTCAATTTGTAGCACATTTTCTTGTTCCTCCATTCGGCTTTCATCATCAACATTTGCTTCCAAATTTTCATTCACCGAATTCGTCACATCCGTAGCCGTGTGGGGTGAAATAGCATCAAAACTAAGGTTGTCATCCCCTATATTCGAAGGAAATGGGTCTAATTCTTGCAAGCTTCCACCTTCGGTCTCCTTCAAATGTGATGCTTCCCCATGTGTGCCGTGCACTTCTTCTCTAGAAATGACCAATGCTCGGGCAATATCATCACGAGCAAATCCATCTATTGTCTCAACGGCATTTTCGGGAACTTCTTGAGCCACTTCCTTGCCCCGACTAATGGCAACTTTCTTAACAAAGCACTCATTAATCACCGAAAGCCTAGTTGCGGTAGCAAGATTTCTTGTTCCAATCCATTGTAGAGCAAACTCCTCCAACTCTAGAGTATCCGGTCCTATTGTCGTAGCAACCGAATTATGATCACTTAATCTCCAATTTCTCCAAACTTTCACACGTTCATACTCTTTCATCAACTCACTACTTGCCCCATAAGTTGGAATGTCATCTACACTCCCAACTTTACTTGGTAAAACCACTTCTTCATTCGGGTTTGGGGTGTGGGTTACGGGTATGGGTATGGTAACAAATTGATGGCTACAAGCATCATCACTACCCCTTCCATGAGTATTGGATTCCCCGTGACTAGTAGCTCGGTTAGAAGGAGGCTTTTTGGCCAAGGAATGGGTTGATGCATTTGCCGGTTTTCGTTTTCGGATATTGGCTAGGGAAGGATCAACCGGGATTGGGGTTCGAAAAAGATAATTTTGGTTTTGTATGGGTTTTGATTTGGATAGGGCAACACCTTTCAACTTCAACAACTCCCCAACAACAAAACCGTATCCAATATCATTAGGAAACCATCCATTCACCAATGGTTTTGCTAGGCGAATTTGATCAACTATTCGGCCATATATAAACCGTCCCCAATCTACGGCAACAACATTCACAATGGCATGCATCAAAGGCAAATTTTTCTTAGTAAAATAATTCCTACTAGAATATTTGCACTCAATAGTTTTATGCACTATATCAAGTAGCATTCCATATTCGTGCTTCAACATAACCTTAAAGCCATTAGTACACGTCTCGACTTGTGCGGTTTCGTGTCTAATTTCACTCCAAAAATCATTTAAATCAAAGCCGTGATCTTCCACTTTCAACAATTTTTCCTCCAATCCAAAATGAGTTCTCACATCATCTAACTCAATTTTTAACACAACTCCTCCAACAGTAGAATTTATAACACCATGTTCGACAAATGCGTGTCTATAAAATTCTACTACTTCATTCAAATAGAAACCATCATACTTGAAAGAGCAAAATTTCAATAACCCACTACTTTCAAGAGAGGTTAAGATTTTCACCCCCAAGTCTTGGTTTTGGATGAACTTGTTGTAGTCCTCAAGGTCCATGATCATCCCTCGAATTACCGAGTGAGTTTCCTCGATCCTTCTGCTCCAATTGGGTTTTGAGCTCCTTCCATCTTGATAGAGCAAAAATTAGGGAATTTTGAGATGGGTTTCGGGTAGGGGTTTCGGCAGTCCGAAAAAAAAATGGGTAGAAGGAAATGGGTTTTTGGTTGTGAGAGGTTTCAAGGACAATGGTGAGGGTGGGTAATGGGTATTTGGGTGTAGAATGGATTTTTTTGGGAAATTTGGGATGGGTTTGATTGAATTGAGAGATTTTCAAGTTTTGCTTCTTCTTCTTGCATGCGCCGGCGGTGAGAGAGGGAGGAAGAAGGAGATGATCTTCTTTCTTCTTTTTCTCTTGGAGGCAAAATAAATGCCTAGTGAAATTACCATCTTGCCCTTTAGTGGATAGAAAGAGATTGTAGAACAATTGAGGGCAACTTCGAACTTTCACTGATTTAAATTTGCCAACTCAGATTTTAATACTCCATTTGTGGGTACATAGCGCCAAAAATTAAGCTTTAATTCGCTGCCACCTGTAGATGTTCATGGAGCAAAAATTTCTTCGACACAAAATTGTTAGAGCAATAAATCTGTTCATGCTAACAATTTAATTTCGACATCTGATAAATCTGAGAATTAAAATTGATCGTCCAATAAAATCAATTTAAACAGATAAGATCAAAAATGATGCTAGATACATTTAATTTTAAAAAGAATCACATCAATTTGACTTAAGCAGGTGAAAATTAAAATTAAAGCTGATGACCATTCAGACTGACAACTCAATTTGCATGCACTGTTATTAACTTTTAACATAGCTTATCATCAGGTCATTCCCCCTAAGTCATATAATCTCACCACTATCATGATGCATTCCCCCTAACTTTAATATCCCTTTTAGCAATTAAAAACAAATAACCAATTTCTACGTACCTAAGTTCGTAAGATAAAATTACTAACATGTACACAAATAAATTGTAACACATTAATTAAATTAAATCACGTTGAACACATAGGTAACAAATTTCATGCAATTTACGTACACAAATTTTTTGAATTTAAAAGCTTCGAAATGCTTAGCTCATTTCGATCATTCCCATTTCGTGCCTTAGAGTTGCAAAACGAGATTCACACAATGGTTTTGTGAGAATGTCGGCAATTTGATTTTCTGTGGGAACATGATCGATCTTCAAATCTTTCTTCTCGACGTGGTCTCGTATGAAGTGATGTCGGATGTCGATGTGTTTGGTTCGCGAGTGGAGCACAAGATTTTGGGTTATTGCAATTGCGCTAGTATTATCACATAAAATACTAACATTTTCGCATTTAATCCCATAATCCAACAATTGTTGCTTCATCCACAAAATTTGTGCACAACAACTCCCAGCTGCAATATATTCGGCTTCGGCAGTGCTCGTAGCTATGGAGTTTTGTTTCTTGCTGAACCAAGAGACCAATCTTCCCCCTAAGAACTGGCATGTCCCTGAGGTACTTTTTCGGTCTATTTTACACCCTGCAAAATCTGCATCTGAATAACCAGTTAGTGTAAAATCTCCTCTTTGGGATACCATAATCCCACATTGATTGTTCCTTTGAGATATCGAATTATCTTCTTGTTGCAATCAAATGACTTTCTTTGGGCTTTGATTGGAATCTTGCACATACGCCAACCGAGTAGGATATGTCTGGTCTGCTTGCGGTTAAGTATAGTAACGATCCAATCATCCCTCGATACATCGTTTGATCGACGTCTTTTCCTTCATCATCTTTATCCAATTTTTGAGATGTACTCATGGGAATTTTGACTGAGGATTTTCCATCTATGCCAAACTTCTTGATAAGATCTCTTGTGTACTTTGCTTGATTTATGAAAATTCCTTCTTCAGGTTGCTTGACTTGCAGTCCCAAAAAGTAATTTAATTCTCCCATCATACTCATCTCGAACCTGTTCTGCATGAGCTTAGAAAACTTCTCACATAAAGATTTATCAGTACTTCCAAAGATAATATCATCAACATAAATTTGTACTAATAAAATGTGATTATTTTCTTGAATTCTAAAGAGGTTTTTATCGACTAGACCTTTGGTGAATCCACAACTAATTAAGAACATTGACAAGGTGTCGTACCAAGCTCGCGGAGCTTGTTTCAACCCATACAATGCCTTCTTTAATTTGTAGACTTGATCACCAATGTCTTTTACCTCAAAACCGGGTGGTTGTTCGACGTAAACTTCTTCTTCAAGTAAGCCATTGAGAAATGCGCTCTTTACGTCCATTTGATATACGATGAAATTCTTGTGCGCTGCGTATGCTAGGAATATCCGGATTGCTTCGAGTCGTGCGACGGGGGCGAATGTCTCATCAAAATCAATGCCTTCTTCTTGTGAATACCCCTTTGCGACTAATCTTGCTTTATTCCTAACAATGACGCCATCTTCGTTTGCTTTGTTCCTAAAGACCCATTTAGTGCCAATTACATTTTGGTGCGTTGGTCTTGGAACAAGTTTCCATACATCGTTGCGCTTGAATTGATCTAATTCCTCTTGCATGACATCTATCCAACTTGGATCGGCTAATACTTCGTCAATTTCCTTTGGCTCCAGTTGTGATAGAAAGCATGAGAACATTGCATCTTGTTATTGGTTCCTAGTAGATGATCGCGTCTTTACTCCGTCACTTGGATTTCCAATGACTAAGTCATGTGTGTGACTTCTTAGCCATTTTCGATTTGGTTGGAAACTTGTTGGATTCTCAGAGTTTCCTTCTTGTTGGAATACTTGTTGTGATTCCACTTGTTGTGAATTGATGGCGGGTGCATTTTCGGGTTCATCTACTGGAGTTCCTTCTTCTTGAATTCTGGGTGCAATTTCGGTTGTAGGTGTGCGTCAATTTGGTGAATCTAGGATATTGCCTCAATTTGGTGAATACCCATATCACTTGATTCTTCTACTTCCTGCAACACATTATCTTCCAACATATCGTTAGAAATAATTGAATCACGATTACCTTTACTATCTTTGCCCTTTTTGTCGTGATTTTCATCAAACACAACGTGAATTGATTCTTCTACCACCATGGTTGATTTGTTGAATATTCTATATTCCTTGCTGGTGGATGAATATCCTAAGAATGTTCCTTCGTTTGCCCGCTTGTCAAAAGTCTTTAATTGAGACTTTCCATTAATAAGTACAAAACATTTACAACCAAATATATGAAAGTAGGTGAGATTGGGTTTTCTCCCTTTCCATAATTCATATGGTGTTTTGTTATAAGACTTGTGGATTAGACTTCGATTTTGAGTATAGCACGCTGTATTGATTGCTTCTGCCCAAAATCTCTTTGGTAGTCCGGCGGCTGATATCATGACTCGTGCGGCTTCCTTCAGTGTTCGATTTCTTCTTTCAGCTACACCATTTTGTTGTGGCGTTCGTGCGGAAGATAATTGATGTAAAATTCCTTGTGAATTGCAGTAAGATTGAATTACTCCGTTTACGAACTCTGTTTCTCGATCAGTTCGAATTGTTGCAATCTTCATATCTTTTTCGACTTGTAGCAGCTTTAATAGCTCTGGCAACTTTGATAAGACTTCATCCTTTTTCTTGATGAATATTGTCCATGTGTACCTAGAAAAATCATCAACAACAACCAAAGTATATTTCTTACCACTTATACTTACTGGGTCTACTGGACCAAATAAATCCATGTGCAGTAGGCTTAGAGGTCTTGATGTTGACTCTTGAGCTTTGGATTTGAATGATGACTTGATTTGTTTTCCCTTCTGGCATGCGTCACATATTTGATCTTTCTTGAACACAATATTGGGTAGTCCTTCGACTAACTTCTTTTTGGCAAGCTTGTTGATTGTTTTGAAATTCAAATGATTTAGCCTTCTGTGCCATTCCCAACTAGCTTCATTCGAATTATTTGCCATCAAGCATACAGAATCTTTTGTTGTACTCCAATCTACAACATACATGTTTTTCTTTCTTGATCCGGCGAGTACGACTTCTTTCGTGGATTCGTCTTTGACTTGACATTTGCCTTTGTAGAATTCTACGAGATATCCTTTGTCGCAAAATTGACTTGTACTAAACAAGTTAAATTTTAATCCTTCGACATAAGATACGTCATCAATTCGTAGACCATTTTTCACAATTGCGCCGGTTCCTTTTGTCATTCCATATCGATCGTTTCCACCGAAAACTACTTTTGGTCCTTCGATACTTTTGAACTCAACTAGACTAGCTTTATTGCCGGTCATATGTCGAGAGAACCGCTATCGAAATACCAAACTTCCTGCAAAAAAGATTAATTTCTTTTAGGTACCATACTTGTTTGGGTCCTTTTGTGTTAGTAATTTTTGGCATCCAAATCCACCTAGATCCCACTGATCCAAGAGTAGGTGATTTGTAACCATTAAAACTTTATAATCATAACGCACTTTCGAATAATGATTCGGTGCGGGTTGGGAAGCTGATAGTTGCTTGATTCTATGAAATAGAGCAAATCTGGACTTGGTCCATGGTTT